>NC_052174.1:15090189-15137216 GCF_902713615.1 Scyliorhinus canicula
GCCGACCACTGGGCAGCTTGAGGCTGTTCTGACCCTCAGGGAAATGGCGGCTGCCCCTTGACCTCAGCACCACATTCCAGGCCGGCCACTCCCCATCGCCCAGCTTCCCAATGAACGGAAAACCCCAGTCAATGTTGTGCAACTCTACAGTCGCTCTTTCCTGCCTCTTCCCAGGGGAATTCTGGCCTTGGATTCAGTATCGCTGGAGGAACGGATAACCCACACATCGGAGATGATCCCAGCATCTTCATCACAAAGATCATCCCGGGCGGAGCTGCGGCACAGGACGGGAGGCTCAGGTACATTGGTCGGGGGAGAGAGTCTGTGTGTGTGTGTGGGGGGGGGGGGGGGGTCAGCGGGGTGAGGCTGTGTGTGGGGGGAGGGTGGGGAGTGTTTGATGGGGACAGTGTAGAGGGAGCTTTACTCTGTATCTAACCCCGTGCTGTACCTGTCCTGGGAGTGTTTGATGGAGACAGTGTAGAGGGAGCTTTACTCTGTATCTAACCCCGTGCTGTACCTGTCCTGGGAGTGTTTGATGGGGACAGTGTAGAGGGAGCTTTACTCTGTATCTAACCCCGTGCTGTACCTGTCCTGGGAAGTGTTTGATGGGGACAGTGTAGAGGGAGCTTTACTCTGTATCTAACCCCGTGCTGTACCTGTCCTGGGAGTGTTTGATGGGGACAGTGTAGAGGGAGCTTTACTCTGTATCTAACCCCGTGCTGTACCTGTCCTGGGAGTGTTTGATGGGGACAGTGTAGAGGGAGCTTTACTCTGTATCTAACCCCGTGCTGTACCTGTCCTGGGAGTGTTTGATGGGGACAGTGCAGAGGGAGCTTTACTCTGTATCTAACCCCGTGCTGTCCCTGTCCTGGGAGTGTTTGATGGAGACAGTGTAGAGGGAGCTTTACTCTGTATCTAACCCCGAGCTGATATACACACACCAACACCGCTGTTGATTCGGGACAATTTGGAGTTTGAGGTTGTCCATACGAAGCTGATGTTTCATTAACGGAGCTGTTTTTCCACGTGCAGGGTGAATGACAGTATACTATTTGTCAATGACGTTGATGTGAGGGAGGTGACCCACAGCACGGCTGTAGAGGCGTTGAAGGAAGCCGGCTCCATCGTCCGTCTCTATGTAATGAGGAGAAAACTCGCTGCCGAAAAGCTCATGGAGATCAAACTGATCAAAGGGCCGAAAGGTAACGGTTTGAAGCTGAGATTAATCTGCGGCGTGAGCCACGGGGAAGATCTCCGCTGTATCCGGCTGAACCTTTACACCATAGGCCCTTCCGGCTTCACCCTTCTGGCTGTTACTAGCCCCCACCAGGGAC
Source organism: Scyliorhinus canicula (assembly GCF_902713615.1). Taxonomy (NCBI): domain Eukaryota; kingdom Metazoa; phylum Chordata; class Chondrichthyes; order Carcharhiniformes; family Scyliorhinidae; genus Scyliorhinus; species Scyliorhinus canicula. Next base: position 15,091,524 of record NC_052174.1, read on the forward strand.
TCACTTCTCCCTCACCTCTGCGTTCTGTCAGAAGCTCAGATTCCTATCCCGAGACCTCAGCACATAGTCCAAAACTCCCAGTGTGGTCCTGAGGGAGTGCCGCACTGTCAGAGGGTCAGTACTGAGGGAGTGCTGCACTGTCAGAGGGTCAGTACTGAGGGAGTGCTGCACTGTCAGAGGGTCAGTACTGAGGGAGTGCTGCACTGTCAGAGGGTCAGTACTGAGGGAGTGCCGCACTGTCAGAGGGTCAGTACTGAGGGAGTGCCGCACTGTCAGAGGGTCAGTACTGAGGGAGTGCCGCACTGTCAGAGGGTCAGTACTGAGGGAGTGCTGCACTGTCAGAGGGTCAGTACTGAGGGAGTGCCGCACTGTCAGAGGGTCAGTATGAGGGAGTGCTGCACTGTCAGAGGGTCAGTACTGAGGGAGTGCTGCACTGTCAGAGGGTCAGTACTGAGGGAGTGCCGCACTGTCAGAGGGTCAGTACTGAGGGAGTGCTGCACTGTCAGAGGGTCAGTACTGAGGGAGTGCCGCACTGTCAGAGGGTCAGTACTGAGGGAGTGCCGCACTGTCAGAGGGTCAGTACTGAGGGAGTGCTGCACTGTCAGAGGGTCAGTGCTGAGGGAGTGCCGCACTGTCAGAGGGTCAGTACTGAGGGGGTGCCGCACTGTCAGAGGGTCAGTACTGAGGGAGTGCTGCACTATTTGCGGTTCGTGAAACCTCGAGTGGAGGCAGTGAGGAGAGAGAGTGAGTTTGCCTCTCTCCTCGAGAATAAGATTCTTGTTTCTCATAATTGCAACGCGTGTTGATCCGTTATAACATCCTAAATATAGAGCTTCTAAAATAATGCCTAATTAGTTGCATCTTTACCCTTCAGTTTAGTTTGTTGGCGCAGATGTAGAATTCTGGAATCCCCAACCAGTAATTAAACCTTCCAGAGCTCCTGTAAGTGTGAGCTCAGGGCGTCGCTGTCTCATTGTATTTACCCAGCCGGAGGTTTCAGTGTTTCCAGTCAGAAATAAATGTTCTGGGAGGGTGAGACTTCTCGATGGGTTTGGAACCCCATCAGCATCACCTCCCCCGCCCCATCCTGAAACGCAGCCCACCCAACCCCCATCCTGAAATTCAGGCCCCTAATCCTGAAACGCAGGCCCCCAAATCCAGAGACGCAGGCCCCGTCCCGGAAACATAGGCCCCAATGCCGAAAGGGAGACCCCCCCCCATGCTGATGCACAGCCCCTGACCCCAAAACCTAGGCCCCCCCCGATCTCAAAGCGCAGGAACCCCCGATCCTGAGAGCGAGTCTCCAATACCGAAACACAGGCCTCTGGGGAAACGCTTGCTTCCCCCATAGACCCTCAGACCGTGTATATTTCTGCCTGTGGATTAGTTTGAATATCAGCCCAGTCGCTGAAACCGGCCTCAGTACCTTTGTCACACGTCACTGCTGAAAGGTGTGTCTCTGATTATTAAACCAGGCCCCCACTAGACCTTAAATCCCCCGATCAATGGAAATAATTCCTCTCTGTCCATACAGCCTGTTCCCCAGCGCATCTTCAAAATCAATCAAATCCACCCCCGTTAACTTTCTCAATTACAGAGAATACAATCCTGGTTTGTGTCACCTCTCCACGTTCTCCCCACTCCCTGTGGGAGCGAGTCCCACATTCTCCCCACTCCCCGTGGGAGCGACTCCCACATTCTCCCCACTCCCCTGTGGGAGCGAGTCCCACCTTCTCCCCACTCCCCGTGGGAGCGAGTCCCACATTCTCCCCACTCCCCCTGGGAGCGAGTCCCACATTCTCCCCACTCCCCGTGGGAGCGACTCCCACATTCTCCCCACTCCGCGTGGGAGCCAGTCCCACATTCTCCCCGCTCCCTGTGGGAGCGAGTCCCACCTTCGCCCCACTCCCCGTGGGAGCGAGTCCCACCTTCTCCCCACTCCCCGTGGGAGCGAGTCCCACATTCTCCCCACTCCCCGTGGGAGCGAGTCCCACATTCTCCCCACTCCCCATGGGAGCGAGTCCCACATTCTCCCCACTCCCCGTGGGAACGAGTCCCACATTCTCCCCACTCCCTGTGGGAGTGAGTCCCACATTCTCCCCACTCCCCGTGGGAGCGAGTCCCACATTCTCCCCACTCCCCGTGGGAGCGAGTCGCACATTCTCCCCACTCCCCCTGTGGGAGTCCCACATTCTCCCCACTCCCCGTGGGAGGGAGTCCCACATACTCCCCGTGGGGGCAGGTCCCACATTCTCCCCACTCCCCGTGGGAGCGAGTCCCACATTCTCCCCACTCCCCGTGGGAGCGAGTCCCACATTCTCCCCACTCCCCGTGGGGGCGAGTCCCATCTTCGCCCCACTCCCCGTGGGAGCGAGTCCCACCTTCTCCCCACTCCCCGTGGGAGCGAGTCCCACATTCTCCCCACTCCCTGTGGGAGCGAGTCCCACATTCTCCCCACTCCCCGTGGGAACGAGTCCCACATTCTCCCCACCTCCTGTGGGAGCGAGTCCCACATTCTCCCCACTCCCCGTGGGAGCGAGTCCCACATTCTCCCCACTCCCCGTGGGAGCGAGTCCCACATTCTCCCCACTCTCCGTGGGAGCGAGTCCCACATTCTCCCCACTCCCCGTGGGAGCGAGTCCCACATTCTCCCCACTCCCCGTGGGAGCGAGTCCCACATTCCCCCACTCCCCTGTGGGAGCGACTCCCACATTCTCCCCACTCCCCGTGGGAGCGAGTCCCACATTCCCCCCACTCCCCTGTGGGAGCGAGTCCCACATTCTCCCCACTCCCTTTGGGAGTGAGTCCCACATTCTCCCCTCTCCCCGTGGGAGCGACTCCCACATTCTCCACTCCCCGTGGGAGCGAGTCCCTCATTCTCCCCACTCCCCGTGGGAGCGAGTCCCACATTCTCCCCACCCCCCGTGGGAGTGAGTCCCACATTCTCCCCCACTCCCCGTGGGAGTGAGTCCCACATTCTCCCCACTCCCCGTGGGAGCGAGTCCCACATTCTCCCCACCCCCCGTGGGAGTGAGCCCCACATTCTCCCCCCTCCCCGTGGGAGTGAGCCCCACATTCTCCCCCACTCCCTGGTTAATTGATGCCTCTCTGATATCGATGGCCTCCTGGTTCTGGCCTCACCCACCAGTGGAGTCACCTTGTCCTGTTGACCCGATTAAAACCCTTTCCGAGTTTTGAAGAGCTCGATCAGGTGGCCCGCTCAATCTTCTAAAGGCCCCAACCTGTTCAATGTGACGTGAGCAGAAAGCGCTGGATAAACGCGGCAGCTCTGTGGAGAGAGAGACACCGAATTGACATTTGTGAGAGACCCTTCTGCAGAAGTGAAGTGAGATGGAAATGTTCAGAAATGTATCGTTGGGAAAAGGTTGGAGGAGGTGGGACAGAATAGAGAAGCTGGGAAAAGCCGGAGCCGAGGAGAGATAGACTCAGGTGTCGCAGACGAAGGCAAAGGGGAATGTTTTTTAAAAAAATAGTTTTATTCTCCTTTTTCACATTTTCTCCAATATTTACACCCAACAATAAACAATAATCAGTAACGAATGTAATGTCAATCCCCACATCAACAACAACCATCCCATCCTCCCACCAAACCCCCAGACATTGGTCCGCATGGTAACATAAACAAATAACAAAAAGGAATCAGGAATCACCCATAATCACCACTAACACACACCGTCCCCTCCCCCCCAGCCCTCCCAACCCCCCCCCCCCCCCTTAATGTTCGATGTGATCCAATTCTTGAAAGTGCAGAATGAATAATGCCCATGAATTGTAGAACCCCTCCATCCTTCCCCTCAGTTCAAATTTAATCTTCTCCAGCGTCAGGAATTCCAACAGGTCCCCCCCCCCCCCCCCCCCCCCCCCCCCCCCCCCCCCGCCACGCCAGGGCACAGGGTGGAGAGGTTGATCTCCACCCTAACAGGATCCGCCTTCGGGCGATCAACGAGGCGAAGGCTACAACATCTGCCCCCGCGCCTGTTTCCAACCCCGGCTAGTCCGACACCCCGGGTATGGCCTCCCGAGGGCCCGCGACCAGTTTCGTGTGCACCACTTTGGAGATTACCCTTCCAGTGGTGCCTGTCATGATATGCAAACATGCAACCAATGAACACTCAGATTAGGACACAACCAATGGGCAGTCAGGACACTCAGAGGTGGCATCACCACAAGGGGGCGCGACGTAAACACTATAAAAGGGATGAGGCACTCACACCCTGCCTCTTCCCACAGACAGACATCTAGAGAGTTAGACAGGGTTGATCAGCAGCATCACACCCCAGCACGTGGCTTAGAGCAAGCTGGCACAGTTAGACTGAGTTACTACAGTTAGATTAGCAGAGAGTCAAACCCATTTGAGAACTGTGTTAACAGTTCAATAAACACGGCGAACTCATTTCCGAGTCTGGAGCATCCTTTAGTTAAGACTGCATCAAGTAGCAGCCAGTGTTATCCAAAGCAGCACAACACAACAGCGCCTTCTCCTCTTCCTAAATAGCTCCGTAACGACAAAGGGGATTGTTAATGGTGCCATTCAGGGTTGAGGATTGTTGATAGCAGCGGAAAGGGTACGATAGCAGAAGGTGTTAATGGTATCGACTGAACCGATCGCGAGTGGTGACCATGTGGGGGAGGGGTGGGGTTGTGTTTCGTGGATGACAACGGAGAACAAACTACATGGGTGGGGGACAGGAGCTGGGGCGTTGGAAGCGGGGAGGTTACAGATGGAGGGGGAACATTACTGTCTATAGTTGTGTGTGAATTTGTACGTGTTCCAGGGAGTCAGTGAGCCGACTCAATGTTGTACACGTTTACTTTGCTCTCTCGCCCCAGGCCTTGGATTCAGTATAGCGGGCGGAATTGGAAACCAGCACATCCCCGGGGACAACAGCATATACGTCACGAAGATCATCGAGGGAGGGGCAGCCCACAAGGACTGCCGTCTACAAATAGGAGACAAGATTCTGGCTGTGAGTTCCTGTCCGTGTGCTCTGCACCCCCTCAACACAGACCGTGCCCCCCCCCCCCCCCCCCGGGGGGGGACACTGCGCTTGTAATTACCCCCGGCCCCCCCACACCGAGTCTATCTCCACCTCCACAACATTGTCCCATTCTGCCCTGTGTCAGCGCTGGGCTATCTCATCGTATTCCAGACTGATCTCTCATCATGCTCCCTCCCTGATCTTGATGTCTCTGTAACCTCCTCCAGTCCCAACAACCCTCCCTATCTCTGTAACTTCCTCCAGCCCCTACAGCCCTCCCTATCTCTGTAACTTCCTCCAGCCCCTACAACCCTCCCTATCTCTGTAACTTCCTCCAGCCCCTACAACCCTTCCTATCTCTGTAACCTCCTCCAGCCCCTACAACCCTCCCTATCTCTGTAACCTCCTCCAGCCCCTACAACCCTCTCCATCTCTGTAACCTCCTCCAGTCCCCTACAGCCCTCCCTATCTCTGTAACCACCTCCAGCCCCTACACCCCTCCCTATCTCTGTAACCTCCTCCAGACCCTACACCCCTCCCTATCTCTGTAACCTCCTCCAGCCCCTACAACCCTCCCTATCTCTGTAACCTCCTCCAGCCCCTACACCCCTCCCTATCTCTGTAACCTCCTCCAGCCCCTACACCCCTCCCTATCTCTGTAACCTCCTCCAGCCCCTACACCCCTCCCTATCTCTGTAACCTCCTCCAGCCCCTACACCCCCTCCCTATCTCTGTAACCTCCTCCAACCCCCTACACCCCTCCCTATCTCTGTAACCTCCTCCAGCCCCTACACCCCTCCCTATCTCTGTAACCTCCTCCAGCCCCTACAACCCTCCCGAGATCTCTGCGCTCCTCCAATCCCGGCCTCTCGGACCCCCCCCCCCCCCCCCCATTCCCATCGCTCCGCCATTGACGGCCGTGCCTTCCACTGCCCGGGGGGGGGGGGGCCTGAGCTCTAGAATTCCCTCCCTAAACCCCTCCACCTCTCTCTCTGTCTACCTCTCTCCCTTTCTCTCTCTTTCCCTCTCTCTCTCTCTTTCTATCTCTCTCAGTCTGTCTCTCTCTCCCATTCCCCGTTTTTTTCCATCTGTCTCTCTCTCTCTCTTTCCCCCCTCTCTCCCTCTCTCTTTCCTTCCCCATCTCACACCCTCTCTCTCCTACTCCTTCTCGCTCTCCATTTCACTCCCTCTTTCTTTCCCACTCCCTCTCCTTCTCTCTCTCCATCTCATTTTCTCTCGCTTTCCCACTCCCCCTCCCTCAATCCCTCTTTCTTTCCCATTCCCACTCCTCTCTCTCCCTCTTTCTCTCTCCTCCCTCTCTCTTTCTCTCCATCTCTCTTCCCTCTTTTTTATTTCAGAAAATATTTTATCTGTAATTTCAAGTTTTCACAGTTTGAGCACTTTAACATTTCTCAATCAGCCGCGCGGGCCGACACGCGAAGAAAACGTAAAAATAACATCCCCTACGACCCTTGCCCGATTTCCTAGTTATCCGTGTACTAAGTTCCCTGTCCTTGTTTTACATCACCATGCTTCCTGGTTTCCTCCCCCCCCCCCCCCCCCCCTCTGCTTTTCCCCTCCCGAATCTTGCTGCTGACGTTCCATTTTCCTTGAAGAAGTGGACGAACGGCTGCCATCTCCGGGCGAACCCCTGAGTTGATCCTCTCAAAGCGAACTGACTCCAGACTGAGAAGCCTTGTCATATCGCTGACCAAGGGGTCGGCAGGCAACAGACGCCCCCTGACGTTTGAAAGGAATAGCTCGCTCACATTCATCACCTCTCTTTTCCACCTCAGGTGAACAACGTTGGACTGGAGGATGTGATGCACGAAGATGCAGTTGCTGCTTTGAAGAACACGTCGGACATTGTGTACCTCAAAATTGCCAAAGCCACCAGCCTCTATATCAACGACACGTACGCACCTCCAGACATCACCACCTGTAAGCCGGGGCGGTTGGAAAAGCCATTTCATCTTACCCCCCCCCCCCCCCCTTATTGCCACGCACCCCGGTCTCACACCCCCCCCCCCCCCCTCACCCCCCCACCACCACCATAAGAGGGGACAGTGCAGAGGGAGCATCACTCTGTACCCCGTGCTGTACCTGTCCTGGGAGTGTTTGATGGGGACAGTGTAGAGGGAGCTTTACTCTGTATCTAACCCCGTGCTGTACCTGTCCTGGGAGTGTTTGATGGGGACAGTGTAGAGGGAGCTTTACTCTGTATCTAACCCCGTGCTGTACCTGTCCTGGGAGTGTTTGATGGGGACAGTGTAGAGGGAGCTTTACTCTGTATCTAACCCCGTGCTGTACCTGTCCTGGGAGTGTTTGATGGGGACAGTGTAGAGGGAGCTTTACTCTGTATCTAACCCCGTGCTGTACCTGTCCTGGGAGTGTTTGATGGGGACAGTGTAGAGGGAGCTTAACTCTGTATCTAACCCCGTGCTGTCCCTGTCCTGGGAGTGTTTGATGGGGACAGTGTAGAGGGAGCTTTACTCTGTATCTAACCCCGTGCTGTACCTGTCCTGGGAGTGTTTGATGGGGACAGTGGAGAGGGAGCTTTACTCTGTATCTAACCCCGTGCTGAACCTGTCCTGGGAGTGTTTGATGGGGACAGTGTAGAGGAGCTTTACTCTGTATCTAACCCCGTGCTGTACCTGTCCTGGGAGTGTTTGATGGGGACAGTGTAGAGGGAGCTTTACTCTGTATCTAACCCCGTGCTGTACCTGTCCTGGGAGTGTTTGATGGGGACAGTGAAGAGGGAGCTTTACTCTGTATCTGACCCCGTGCTGTACCTGTCCTGGGAGTGTTTGATGGGGACAGTGTAGAGGGAGCTTTACTCTGTATCTAACCCCGTGCTGTACCTGTCCTGGGAGTGTTTGATGGGGACAGTGTAGAGGGAGGTTTACTCTGTATCTAACCCCGTGCTGTACCTGTCCTGGGAGTGTTTGATGGGGACAGTGTAGAGGGAGCTTTACTCTGTATCTAACCCCGTGCTGTATCTGTCCTGGGAGTGTTTGATGGGGACAGTGTAGAGGGAGCTTTACTCTGTATCTAACCCCGTGCTGTACCTGTCCTGGGAGTGTTTGATGGGGACAGTGTAGAGGGAGCTTTACTCTGTATCTAACCCCGTGCTGTATCTGTCCTGGGAGTGTTTGATGGGGACAGTGTAGAGGGAGCTTTACTCTGTATCTAACCCCGTGCTGTACCTGTCCTGGGAGTGTTTGATAGGGGACAGTGTAGAGGGAGCTTTACTCTGTATCTAACCCCGTGCTGTACCTGTCCTGGGAGTGTTTGATGGGAACAGTGTCGAGGGAGGTTTACTCTGTATCTAACCCCGTGCTGTACCTGTCCTGGGAGTGTTTGATGGGGACAGTGTCGAGGGAGGTTTACTCACAGTAAGTTGAGCGGGAGTCTGGAACTTTGCCCCGCTCTTGGAAAAAAAGGTCATTGGTCTGGGGGGGGCTTTAATTGGAAATGTTAAAACTGAGATTAATAGATGTTCTTTGGGCCAAGGGTGAGGGAACGCACTGCGGGTGGATGGAGTTGAGATAGAGATCAACGATGTCTCATTGACTGGGGGAACAGATTTGAGAGGCTGTATAGCATCCTCCTGTTCCTATCATGAGCTGCTCCATATTTTACCGCAGTTGGCAGTCCTGCCATATGTTCCCGAGTCACTCCTACGCAATGAACCACGGTTACTGTGTCTAAATATTTCTGTGAAAACGTCAGACTTGAATGTTTGAATAGTGGCGAGGGAATACATTACAATTCGGAACTACTGCTTCACCCACATGTTTTGGGATCTGCTAACTTGGCTGTTCATCATTTAGCTTATTCACAGCACCTGGACAGTGAGATTGGACATTCAAACTACCTGGCAACAGATTACACACAGACCCTGACTCCTACCTCTCCACGCAGATATTCCCCTATTCCCAAAGGATTAATGGGAGAGGATGACATTCCCAGGTGAGCGGATTTTCACTGCGTTACAGTTTCTACCGTCTGCCCTGGGTCTCAGTGATTGTGCTGTCAACCGGATACTGGCCAAGTCTGTTCCTTTCTCACTGTCCCGGGGGGGGTCTGTGTCTGTGATTCCCCACACGGTGATGGGACGGGGGTCTGTGTCTGTGATTCCCCCACACGGTCATGGGACGGGGGTCTGTGATTCCCCACACGGTGATGGGACGGGGGTCTGTGTCTGTGATTCCTCCACACGGTGATGGGACGGGGGTCTGTGATTCCCCCACACGGTGATGGGACGGGGGTCTGTGATTCCCCCACACGGTGATGGGACGGGGGTCTGTGTCTGTGATTCCCCCACACGGTGATGGGACGGGGGTCTGTGTCTGTGATTCCCCCACACGGTGATGGGACGGGGGCCTGTGATTCCCCCACACGGTGATGGGACGGGGGTCTGTGTCTGTGATTCCCCCACACGGTGATGGGACGGGGGTCTGTGTCTGTGATTCCCCCACACGGTGATGGGACGGGGGTCTGTGTCTGTGATTCCCCCACACGGTGATGGGACGGGGGGTCTGTGATTCCCCCACACGGTGATGGGACGGGGGTCTGTGTCTGTGATTCCCCCACACGGTGATGGGACGGGGGTCTGTGTCTGTGATTCCCCCACACGGTGATGGGACGGGGGTCTGTGATTCCCCCACACGGTGATGGGACGGGGGTCTGTGTCTGTGATTCCCCCACACGGTGATGGGACGGGGGCCTGTGTCTGTGATTCCCCCACACGGGGATGGGACGGGGGTCTGTGTCTGTGATTCCCCCACACGGTGATGGGACGGGGGTCTGTGTCTGTGATTCCCCCACACGGTGATGGGACGGGGGTCTGTGTCTGTGATTCCCCCACACGGTGATGGGACGGGGGTCTGTGTCTGTGATTCCCCCACACGGTGATGGGACGGGGGTCTGTGTCTGTGATTCCCCCACACGGTGATGGGACGGGGGTCTGTGTCTGTGATTCCCCCACACGGTGATGGGACTGGGGTCTGTGATTCCCCCACACGGTGATGGGACGGGGGTCTGTGTCTGTGATTCCCCCACACGGGGATGGGACGGGGGTCTGTGTCTGTGATTCCCCCACACGGTGATGGGACGGGGGTCTGTGTCTGTGATTCCCCCACACGGTGATGGGACGGGGGTCTGTGTCTGTGATTCCCCCACACGGTGATGGGACGGGGGTCTGTGTCTGTGATTCCCCCACACGGTGATGGGACGGGGGGTCTGTGTCTGTGATTCCCCCACACGGTGATGGGACGGGGGTCTGTGTCTGTGATTCCCCCACACGGTGATGGGACGGGGGTCTGTGTCTGTGATTCCCCCACACGGTCATGGGACGGGGGTCTGTGATTCCCCCACACGGGGATGGGACGGGGGTCTGTGTCTGTGATTCCCCCACACGGGGATGGGACGGGGGTCTGTGTCTGTGATTCCCCCACACGGGGATGGGACGGGGGTCTGTGATTCCCCCACACGGCGATGGGACGGGGGTCTGTGTCTGTGATTCCCCCACACGGTGATGGGACGGGGGTCTGTGTCTGTGATTCCCCCACACGGTGATGGGACGGGGGTCTGTGTCTGTGATTCCCCCACACGGTGATGGGACGGGGGTCTGTGTCTGTGATTCCCCCACACGGTGACGGGACGGGGGTCTGTGATTCCCCCACACGGTGATGGGACGGGGTTCTGTGATTCCCCCACACGGTAATGGGACGGGGGTCTGTGTCTGTGGGAGGTGGGACATTGATCGGTTTGGTTGAATGGCTCCTGATTCTGCCCTGACCCTCTCCGCCTCGCTTTGTGTCCAGACGCACCGTCCGATGCAGTGTCCACTTTCCGCTGTGACAGTTGTTGATTATTCCCTCTCAGGGAGCCTCGGAGACTGATTATACATCGGGGATCGACAGGACTGGGTTTTAACATTGTGGGTGGCGAGGATGGAGAAGGCATCTTCATCTCCTTCATCCTGGCTGGAGGGCCAGCAGACCTCAGCGGCGAGCTCAGGAAAGGAGATCAAATCCTCTCGGTAGGCTGGGATCGCACTGTGCTAACTTCATCTTTATTCTTGTTCATCCGCGGGATGTGGGTGTCGCTGGCCGGGCCCAGTATTTATTGCCCATCCCTAATTGCCCCTTCAGAAGGTGGTGGGTGAGCCGCCTTCTTGAGCCGCTGCAGTCCCTGAGGTGTAGGTACACCCACTGTGCTGTTAGGGAGGGAGTTCCAGCATGTTGCCCCAGTGACAGTGAAGGAACGGCCGATATATTTCCCAGTCGGGGCGGGGAGTGACTGGGAGGGGAACCTCCAGGTGGTGGGGTTCCCAGGTATCCTGCTGCTCTTGTCCTTCTAGATGGTAGTAGGCCGTGGGTTTGGAAGCTGCCTAAGGAACCTTGGCATCTTGTAGATGGCACACACGATGTGTGGGGAGTGAAGGTTGAAGACATTTGAAGGCTGGACTAGTTGGAGCAGTTGGGAATGGGAGGCAGTTGATTGTTGGGACGGTGACGACACACGAGAGCGACGTAAAGAACTCTCTCAGTAACAGCATTGAATGAAAGGGTTAATCATCGACCACTCCCCAGTCCCTCTTCCTCAACCTGTTAGTTATTGTGCTGAATTGAGAATTCTGTTTCGAGTTGGCCATAGGAATCCTGGGCAAAGAGTTCACGTGTACGGGAATGATGCAAAACACTCCTTCAGTCTCAACTGTAATATCGTGTCCAACTCTCCACGCTTTGGGAAGGACCCGGAGGGGGTGCGGAGTGAGGGATGAGGGCGTTCAGTCCTCCTGGAGACTCTGGGAGGAGCCGGGATTGTTCCCCCCCCCGGTGCGGAGAAGGCTAAGGGGGAGATGTAATCGAGGCGTCCGAATTCACGAGCGTTGATTCATGGGATTGAAGGGGAAAGGTTGACGGGGTGATTGGGAAAGAGCAGAGGGAGTTCCGATTAATGGGATAGATGTTTCAAAGGGATGAGTGGCCGTTACTGGATCTGTCTACACTTGAAAAACAACTCTGCCCTTAAAGCATTGCCTGAATCGACACATTGTGATAAACCATGATGTCCTGGTTGAATCACACACCCCTGGCAGAATGATGTGCCACTCCATCACTTCCCTGCGTAACCTGCACCTCCATATGAGGGAGTATTCCCTCCCCCCTCACCCACCCCGCTCCAATCTACCGACCCTCCAAGGTCCTCAGCAGCCGAGACCATTAGCCACTTACCAATTGTGACAGTTGTGATGAATGTAGACATTATATACATTTTACCTATTTGTGGCAGTAACGTTATTAAAAACCCTGGTTTAAAATACATATGGGCAGTGTGGCTGCCAAAACTGTAATTAAAGAGCCGTAAAAGGTGAGGCAATCGTTCATTACAATCAATTACTTGATTACCGATAAAGGGCTAATGGAATTATATAGTGATTGCTGGAGGTTCCCTGGAGTGCAGATCATTGTGAGCAGTTTTGGGCCCCTGTATCTAAGGAAGGATGTGCTGGCCTTGGAAAGGGCCCAGAGGAGGTTCACAAGAATGATCCCTGGAATGAAGAGTTTGTCGTATGAGGAACGGTTGAGGACTCTGGATCTGTACTCATTGGAGTTTAGAAGGATGAGGGGGGGATCTTATTGAAACTTACAGGTACTGCGAGGCCTGGATAGAGTGGACATGGAGAGGATGTTTCCACTTGAAGGAAAAACTAAAACTAGAGGACACCATCTCAGACGAAAGGGACGATCCTTTAAAATAGAGATGAGGAGGAATTTCTTCAGCCAGAGGGTGGTGAATCTGTGGAACACTTTGCCGCAGAAGGCTGTGGAGGCCAAATCACTGAGTGTCTTTAAGGCAGAGATAGATAGGTTCTTGATCAATAAGGGGATCAGGGGTTATGGGGAGAAGGCAGGAGAATGGGGATAGGGAAAATATCAGCCATGATTGAATGGCGGAGCAGACTCGATGGGCCGAGTGGCCTGATTCTGCTCCTATGTCTTATGGTCTTATTTCTGAAGGATTGTATTTAGTCCTAGCTAAACAGGTCATGGAACTTGGTGGGATACAGATGGTGTAATTAATGGGAGGAGCCAGGTCTGTCTGTAGATTTGCAGTCAGTTAGAAGATTTTAAGTTGAACTGCTGTGTGCCATAGGATTGGAGTCTGACAAGAAAGAAGGGTACTGCAACGGCTCTTGAAAGGATCTCTCTCTAAAAGTATCTACGCAGCTAAGCATGTCAACTGTTTTATTAACTTTATTTATAAGTGTCATTTGAACTGTATTGGGTTAATTGGAATTAGTGGCAGGTGTTGATAGTAAAGTTTTCCCTTTATTTAAGAACTGTTTAACTAATCATTGTGAAGCTATGTTTTGAGGTTAATGTGGTTAATCCTGGGCGGGTTTGTCTGATTCTGAGGCCGTCGGAAACGCTGTTGCGAATCTTGATGGTGTCAACACGGCCTCAGGGTCAGCAATTCTGGCCCCTACAGGGAGCCAGCATGGCCCCGGAGTGACCCCCGCCGCTCCAGCTGCTGATCCCGGTGTCAAATGGGGTCCGCGGGGTCTGCGCATGGCACGGTGGCTTCCTTCAACGTGCCGGCCCCGGCCCAACGTGGCGTAGGGCTACAGGGCCCGGCCCGCCAATCAGTGGGCCCCGATCGTGGGCCGGGCCTCATCGCAGCCCCCCCCCCCAGGGTCGGACCCCCCTCCCCACCCACAGGCCCCCCCCCCTCCCCCAGGGTCGGACCCCCCTCCCCACCCACAGGCCACCCCCCTCCCCCACCGGGTCAGACCCCCCTCCCCACCCACAGGCCGCCCCCCCCCCCGACCCTTCCACGCCGGGTTCCCGTCGGCTGAGAGCAGGTGTGGAGGCTCCGGCGGGATTCGCCGTTTGTAACGATGGCCGCTCGGCCCATCCCGGGCCGGCGTCAATGGCGCCGACTCTGCGCTCTGCGGAGGATCACGTCGGGGCGGCGTGGGGCACGCCGGTCGTGGGGATTCTCTGGCCCCGGGCTGAGAGAATCCCGCCCCCTGAGTTTAAATTAAAGTTTGTTTCAACATAAAAAGCGTTTACGGGTCAGAAACATCGTTCCTGCGGCAAAGTGTCCGTTCCTCAGAGTTCTACAAATTGAAAAAAAAAAGCTTTGGGGTCTGTTGCCAGATCCCAACAAGGGTTGGGGTCCGTGACAATGACAAGGGGGGAACAGCTTTAAACTTGGAGCTGGGATGGGGGGGGGTTAATCAGGGAGCATGTCCCAGAGCACGTCCCTCACACAGAGCGGAGCGGGGATCTGGATGGAGGGGTAAAATACGGATCAAGCATGACCTCACTGATCGGTACAACAGGCTGGAGAGGGGCTGAATGGCCTCCTCCTGTCCCTCTGATTGTTCAAATGGGTGAAAGAATTAGGAGGGTTATTTGCGCACAGCTGAGCATTTTATTTCTTTTACCTGCCCAGGTAAACGGAGTGGATTTGCGGAACGCCACACACGAGCAAGCAGCAGCTGCACTGAAGAATGCTGGCCAAACAGTCACGATTATCGCCCAGTACAAACCCGAAGGTGGGTCAGTGAGAGACACGAGAAACAACCTTCAATGTACCCGCGCAGCGGCCCTGTCAGAGGGTCAGTACTGAGGGAGTGCCGCACTGTCAGAGGGTCAGTACTGAGGGAGTGCCGCACTGTCAGGGGTCAGTACTGAGGGAGTGCCGCACTGTCAGAGGGTCAGTACTGAGGGAGTGCTGCACTGTCAGAGCGTCAGTACTGAGGGAGTGCCGCACTGTCAGAGGGTCAGTACTGAGGGAGTGCTGCACTGTCAGAGGGTCAGTACTGAGGGAGCGCCGCACTGTCAGAGGGTCAGTACTGAGGGAGTGCCGCACTGTGGGAGGGTCAGTACTGAGGGAGTGCTGTACTGTCAGAGGGTCAGTACTGAGGGAGTGCTGCACTGTCAGAGGGTCAGTACTGAGGGAGTGCTGCACTGTCAGAGGGTCAGTACTGAGGGAGTGCCGCACTGTCAGAGGGTCAGTACTGAGGGAGTGCTGCACTGTCAGAGGGTCAGTACTGAGGGAGTGCCGCACTGTCAGAGGGTCAGTACTGAGGGAGTGCTGCACTGTCAGAAGGTCAGTACTGAGGGAGTGCCGCACTGTCAGAGGGTCAGTACTGAGGGAGTGCCGCACTGTCAGAGGGTCAGTACTGAGGGAGTGCCGCACTGTCAGAGGGTCAGTACTGAGGGAGTGCTGCACTGTCAGAGGGTCAGTACTGAGGGAGTGCCGCACTGTCAGAGGGGCAGTACTGAGGGAGTGCCGCACTGTCAGAGGGTCAGTACTGAGGGAGAGCCGCACTGTCAGAGGGTCAGTACTGAGGGAGTGCTGCACTGTCAGAGGGTCAGTACTGAGGGAGTGCCGCACTGTCAGAGGGTCAGTACTGAGGGAGTGCCGCACTGTCAGAGGGTCAGTACTGAGGGAGTGCCGCACTGTCAGAGGGTCAGTACTGAGGGAGTGCCGCACTGTCAGAGGGTCAGTACTGAGGGAGTGCCGCACTGTCAGAGGGTCAGTACTGAGGGAGTGCCGCACTGTCAGAGGGTCAGTACTGAGGGGGTGCCGCACTGTCAGAGGGTCAGTACTGAGGGAGTGCCGCACTGTCAGAGGGTCAGTACTGAGGGAGTGCCGCACTGTCAGAGGGTCAGTACTGAGGGAGTGCCGCACTGTCAGAGGGTCAGTACTGAGGGAGTGCCGCACTGTCAGAGGGTCAGTACTGAGGGAGTGCCGCACTGTCAGAGGGTCAGTACTGAGGGAGTGCCGCACTGTCAGAGGGTCAGTACTGAGGGAGTGCCGCACTGTCAGAGGGTCAGTACTGAGGGAGTGCCGCACTGTCAGAGGGTCAGTACTGAGGGAGTGCCGCACTGTCAGAGGGTCAGTACTGAGGGAGTGCCGCACTGTCAGAGGGTCAGTACTGAGGGAGTGCCGCACTGTCAGAGGGTCAGTACTGAGGGAGTGCCGCACTGTCAGAGGGTCAGTACTGAGGGAGTGCCGCACTGTCAGAGGGTCAGTACTGAGGGAGTGCCGCACTGTCAGAGGGTCAGTACTGAGGGAGTGCCGCACTGTCAGAGGGTCAGTACTGAGGGAGTGCCGCACTGTCAGAGGGTCAGTACTGAGGGAGTGCTGCACTGTCAGAGGGTCAGTACTGAGGGAGTGCCGCACTGTCAGAGGGTCAGTACTGAGGGAGTGCCGCACTGTCAGAGGGTCAGTACTGAGGGAGTGCCGCACTGTCAGAGGGTCAGTACTGAGGGAGTGCTGCACTGTCAGAGGGTCAGTACTGAGGGAGTGCCGCACTGTCAGAGGGGCAGTACTGAGGGAGTGCCGCACTGTCAGAGGGTCAGTACTGAGGGAGAGCCGCACTGTCAGAGGGTCAGTACTGAGGGAGTGCTGCACTGTCAGAGGGTCAGTACTGAGGGAGTGCCGCACTGTCAGAGGGTCAGTACTGAGGGAGTGCCGCACTGTCAGAGGGTCAGTACTGAGGGAGTGCTGCACTGTCAGAGGGCCAGTACTGAGGGAGTGCCGCACTGTCAGAGGGTCAGTATGAGGGAGTGCTGCACTGTCAGAGGGTCAGTACTGAGGGAGTGCCGCACTGTCAGAGGGTCAGTACTGAGGGAGTGCCGCACTGTCAGAGGGTCAGTACTGAGGGAGTGCCGCACTGTCAGAGGGTCAGTACTGAGGGAGTGCCGCACTGTCTGAGGGTCAGTATGAGGGAGTGCTGCACTGTCAGAGGGTCAGTACTGAGGGAGTGCCGCACTGTCAGAGGGTCAGTACTGAGGGAGTGCCGCACTGTCAGAGGGTCAGTACTGAGAGAGTGCCGCACTGTCAGAGGGTCAGTACTGAGGGAGTGCCGCACTGTCAGAGGGTCAGTACTGAGGGAGTGCCGCACTGTCAGAGGGTCAGTACTGAGGGAGTGCCGCACTGTCAGAGGGTCAGTACTGAGGGGTGCCGCACTATCAGAGGGTCAGTACTGAGGGAGTGCCGCACTGTCAGAGGGTCAGTACTGAGGGAGTGCCGCACTGTCAGAGGGTCAGTACTGAGGGAGGCCTGCACTGTCAGAGGGTCAGTACTGAGGGAGTGCCGCACTGTCAGAGGGTCAGTACTGAGGGAGTGCTGCACTGTCAGAGGGTCAGTACTGAGGGAGTGCCGCACTGTCAGAGGGTCAGTACTGAGGGAGTGCCGCACTGTCAGAGGGTCAGTACTGAGGGAGTGCCGCACTGTCAGAGGGTCAGTACTGAGGGAGTGCCGCACTGTCAGAGGGTCAGTACTGAGGGAGTGCCGCACTGTCAGAGGGTCAGTACTGAGGGAGTGCCGCACTGTCAGAGGGTCAGTACTGAGGGAGTGCCGCACTGTCAGAGGGTCAGTACTGAGGGAGTGCCGCACTGTCAGAGGGTCAGTACTGAGGGAGTGCCGCACTGTCAGAGGGTCAGTACTGAGGGAGTGCCGCACTGTCAGAGGGTCAGTACTGAGGGAGTGCCGCACTGTCAGAGGGTCAGTACTGAGGGAGTGCCGCACTGTCAGAGGGTCAGTACTGAGGGAGTGCCGCACTGTCAGAGGGTCAGTACTGAGGGAGTGCCGCACTGTCAGAGGGTCAGTACTGAGGGAGTGCCGCACTGTCAGAGGGTCAGTACTGAGGGAGTGCCGCACTGTCAGAGGGTCAGTACTGAGGGAGTGCCGCACTGTCAGAGGGTCAGTACTGAGGGAGTGCCGCACTGTCAGAGGGTCAGTACTGAGGGAGTGCCGCACTGTCAGAGGGTCAGTACTGAGGGAGTGCCGCACTGTCAGAGGGTCAGTACTGAGGGAGTGCCGCACTGTCAGAGGGTCAGTACTGAGGGAGTGCCGCACTGTCAGAGGGTCAGTACTGAGGGAGTGCCGCACTGTCAGAGGGTCAGTACTGAGGGAGTGCCGCACTGTCAGAGGGTCAGTACTGAGGGAGTGCCGCACTGTCAGAGGGTCAGTACTGAGGGAGTGCCGCACTGTCAGAGGGTCAGTACTGAGGGAGTGCCGCACTGTCAGAGGGTCAGTACTGAGGGAGTGCCGCACTGTCAGAGGGTCAGTACTGAGGGAGTGCCGCACTGTCAGAGGGTCAGTACTGAGGGAGTGCCGCACTGTCAGAGGGTCAGTACTGAGGGATTGCTGCACTGTCAGAGGGTCAGTACTGAGGGAGTGCCGCACTGTCAGAGGGTCAGTACTGAGGGAGTGCCGCACTGTCAGAGGGTCAGTGCTGAGGGAGTGCTGCACTGTCAGAGGGTCAGTACTGAGGGAGTGCTGCACTGTCAGAGGGTCAGTACTGAGGGAGTGCCGCACTGTCAGAGGGTCAGTACTGAGGGAGTGCCGCACTGTCAGAGGGTCAGTACTGAGGGAGTGCCGCACTGTCAGAGGGTCAGTACTGAGGGAGTGCCGCACTGTCAGAGGGTCAGTACTGAGGGAGTGCTGCACTGTCAGAGGGTCAGTACTGAGGGAGTGCCGCACTGTCAGAGGGTCAGTACTGAGGGAGTGCCGCACTGTCAGAGGGTCAGTACTGAGGGAGTGCCGCACTGTCAGAGGGTCAGTACTGAGGGATTGCCTGCACTGTCAGAGGGTCAGTACTGAGGGAGCCGCACTGTCAGAGGGTCAGTACTGAGGGAGTGCCGCACTGTCAGAGGGTCAGTACTGAGGGAGTGCCGCACTGTCCGAGGGTCAGTACTGAGGGAGTGCTGCACTGTCAGAGGGTCAGTACTGAGGGAGTGCCGCACTGTCAGAGGGTCAGTACTGAGGGAGGGCCGCACTGTCAGGGGGTCAGTACTGAGGGAGTGCCGCACTGTCAGAGGGTCAGTACTGAGGGTGTGCCGCACTGTCAGAGGGTCAGTACTGAGGGAGTGCCGCACTGTCAGAGGGTCAGTACTGAGGGAGTGCCGCACTGTCAGAGGGTCAGTACTGAGGGAGTGCCGCACTGTCAGAGGGTCAGTACTGAGGGAGTGCCGCACTGTCAGAGGGTCAGTACTGAGGGAGTGCCGCACTGTCAGAGGGTCAGTACTGAGGGAGTGCCGCACTGTCAGAGGGTCAGTACTGAGGGAGTGCCGCACTGTCAGAGGGTCAGTACTGAGGGAGTGCCGCACTGTCAGAGGGTCAGTACTGAGTGAGTGCTGAACTGCCAGAGGGTCAGTACTGAGGGAATGCTGCACTGTCAGAGGGTCAGTACTGAGGGAGTGCCGCACTGTCAGAGGGTTAGTACTGAGGGAGTGCCGCACTGTCAGAGGGTCAGTACTGAGGGAGTGCCGCACTGTCAGAGGGTCAGTACTGAGGGAGTGCTGCACTGTCAGAGGGTCAGTACTGAGGGAGTGCTGCACTGTCAGAGGGTCAGTACTGAGGGAGTGCCGCACTGTCAGAGGGTCAGTACTGAGGGAGTGCCGCACTGTCAGAGGGTCAGTACTGAGGGAGTGCCGCACTGTCAGAGGGTCAGTACTGAGGGAGTGCTGCACTGTCAGAGGGTCAGTACTGAGGGAGTGCTGCACTGTCAGAGGGTCAGTACTGAGGGAGTGCCGCACAGTCAGAGGGTCAGTACTGAGGGAGTGCCGCACTGTCAGAGGGTCAGTACTGAGGGAGTGCCGTACTGTCAGAGGGTCAGTACTGAGGGAGTGCCGCACTGTCAGAGGGTCAGTACTGAGGGAGTGCCGCACTGTCAGACGGTCAGTACTGAGGGAGTGCCGTACTGTCGGTGTGTCAGGCATTGCTGTAATGTGCTTGCGAACACTCGAGGGATGTGTTGGGAGCTATTGAAATGCAGGAGTGTATTTGTCCCTGAACAGACTGGTGTTTCCATGTGTCCATTCCCTCTCTCCACAGAATACAGTCGCTTTGAGGCAAAAATCCACGATCTGCGGGAACAGTTAATGAACAGCAGCATTGGATCTGCCAGTAGCTCGTTGAGGAGTAATCACAAGAGAGTCTTTTACATCAGGTGAAGTGGAAAAGCTCAGGGTGCAGAACAGATGGTGACAAAAGTAGGGGACACCTCCTACCCTCCCACACAGGCCCATTGACCAGCTCCCTAACCCGGCTATTACCCACTCTCACAGCCCAGTGTGGGCCCATTGACCAGCTCCCTAACCCGGCTATTACCCACCCACACAGCCCAGTGTGGGCCCATTGACCAGCTCCCTAACCCGGCTATTACCCACTCACACAGCCCAGTGTGGGCCCATTGACCAGCTCCCTAACCCGGCTATTACCCACTCACACAGCCCAGTGTGGGCCCATTGACCAGCTCCCTAACCCGGCTATTACCCATACAGCCCAGTGTGGGCCCATTGACCAGCTCCCTAACCCGGCTATTACCCACTAATACAGCCCAGTGTGGGCCCATTGACCAGCTCCCTAACCCGGCCATTACCCACTAATACAGCCCAGTGTGGGCCCATTGACCAGCTCCCTAACCCGGCTATTACCCACTAATACAGCCCAGTGTGGGCCCATTGACCAGCTCCCTAACCCGGCCATTACCCACTAATACAGCCCAGTGTGGGCCCATTGACCAGCTCCCTAACCCGGCTATTACCCACTAATACAGCCCAGTGTGGGCCCATTGACCAGCTCCCTAACCCGGCTATTACCCACTCATACAGCCCAGTGTGGGCCCATTGACCAGCTCCCTAACCCGGCTATTACCCACTCACACAGCCCAGTGTGGGCCCATTGACCAGCTCCCTAACCCGGCTATTACCCACTCACACAGCCCAGTGTGGGCCCATTGACCAGCTCCCTAACCCGGCTATTACCCACTCACACAGCCCAGTGTGGGCCCATTGACCAGCTCCCTAACCCGGCTATTACCCACCCACACAGCCCAGTGAGGGCCCATTGACCAGCTCCCTAACCCGGCTATTACCCACCCACACAGCCCAGTGTGGGCCCATTGACCAGCTCCCTAACCCGGCTATTACCCACTCACACAGCCCAGTGTGGGCCCATTGACCAGCTCCCTAACCCGGCTATTACCCACTCATACAGCCCAGTGTGGGCCCATTGACCAGCTCCCTAACCCGGCCATTACCCACTAATACAGCCCAGTGTGGGCCCATTGACCAGCTCCCTAACCCGGCTATTACCCACTAATACAGCCCAGTGTGGGCCCATTGACCAGCTCCCTAACCCGGCTATTACCCACCCACACAGCCCAGTGAGGGCCCATTGACCAGCTCCCTAACCCGGCTATTACCCACTCACACAGCCCAGTGTGGGCCCATTGACCAGCTCCCTAACCCGGCTATTACCCATACAGCCCAGTGTGGGCCCATTGACCAGCTCCCTAACCCGGCTATTACCCACTAATACAGCCCAGTGTGGGCCCATTGACCAGCTCCCTAACCCGGCCATTACCCACTCACACAGCCCAGTGTGGGCCCATTGACCAGCTCCCTAACCCGGCTATTACCCACTCACACAGCCCAGTGAGGGCCCATTGACCAGCTCCCTAACCCGGCCATTACCCACTAATACAGCCCAGTGTGGGCCCATTGACCAGCTCCCTAACCCGGCCATTACCCACTCACACAGCCCAGTGTGGGCCCATTGACCAGCTCCCTAACCCGGCTATTACCCACTCACACAGCCCAGTGTGGGCCCATTGACCAGCTCCCTAACCCGGCTATTACCCACTCACACAGCCCAGTGTGGGCCCATTGACCAGCTCCCTAACCCGGCTATTACCCACTCACACAGCCCAGTGTGGGCCCATTGACCAGCTCCCTAACCCGGCTATTACCCACTCACACAGCCCAGTGTGGGCCCATTGACCAGCTCCCTAACCCGGCTATTACCCACTCACACAGCCCAGTGTGGGCCCATTGACCAGCTCCCTAACCCGGCTATTACCCACTCATAGAGCCCAGTGTGGGCCCATTGACCAGCTCCCTAACCCGGCTATTACCCACCCACACAGCCCAGTGTGGGACCATTGACCAGCTCCCTAACCCGGCTATTACCCACTCACACAGCCCAGTGTGGGCCCATTGACCAGCTCCCTAACCCGGCTATTACCCACCCACACAGCCCAGTGTGGGCTCATTGACCAGCTCCCTATCCCGGCTATTACCCACTCACACAGCCCAGTGTGGGCCCATTGACCAGCTCCCTAACCCGGCTATTACCCACCCACACAGCCCAGTGTGGGCCCATTGACCAGCTCCCTAACCCGGCTATTACCCACTCATAGAGCCCAGTGTGGCCCATTGACCAGCTCCCTAACCCGGCTATTACCCACTCACACAGCCCAGTGTGGGCCCATTGACCAGCTCCCTAACCCGGCTATTACCCACTCATACAGCCCAGTGTGGGCCCATTGACCAGTTGTACCGCTCTTGGCTGCTGTGGAAGATCCGTCCTATTAGTCCCAGCCCTGTCCTCGTACTCACACTCCTGACATTTCTATCGTCGTCTTTAACCCAATTCATCCGGTTGAAAGTTCCTGTTGAATCTGCGCCCGCTGCGCTGTCAGGATGTGCCTTTCCATCACAATGAATCACTGCTTTTAAATCAAATACTCTCCTCATCTCCACCCCTCCACTCTTTGGTTCTTTTTTCAGTTCCCTGGATCGCTGTCAGAGTCACTGGATCACTATCAGAATCACTGGGTCACTGTCAGAATCACTGGGTCACTGTCAGAGTCACTGGGTCACTGTCAGAGTCACTGGGTCACTCTCAGAACCACTGGGTCACTCTCAGAACCACTGGGTCGCTGTCAGAGTCACTGGGACACTGTCAGAGTCACTGGGACACTGTCAGAGTCACTGGGTCACTGTCAGAGTCACTGGGTCACTGTCAGAGTCACTGGGTCGCTGTCAGAGTCACTGGATCGCTGTCAGAGTCACTGGGTCACTGTCAGAGTCACTGGATCACTGTCAGAGTCACTGGGTCACTGTCAGAGTCACTGGATCACTGTCAGAGTCACTGGGTCACTGTCAAAGTCACTGGGTCACTGGGTCACTGTCAGAATCACTGGGTCGCTGTCAGAGTCACTGGGTCACTGTCAGAGTCACTGGATCACTGTCAGAGCCACTGGATCGCTGTCAGAGTCACTGGGTCGCTGTCAGAGTCACTGGATCACTGTAAGAGTCACTGGGTCACTGTCAGAATCACTGGGTCGCTGTCAGAGTCACTGGGTCACTGTCATAGTCACTGGATCACTGTCAGATCCACTGGATCGCTTTCAGAGTTACTGGGTCACTGTCAGAGTCACTGGATCACTGTCAGAGTCACTGGGTCACTGTCAGACTCACTGGATCACTGTCAGAGTCACTGGATCGCCGTCAGAATCACTGGGTCGCTGTCAGAGCCACTGGGTCGCTGTCAGAATCACTGGATCGCTGTCAGAGTCACTGGCTCATTGTCAAAGTCACTGGGTCACTGTCAGAGTCACTGGGTCACTGTCAGAATCACTGGGTCGCTGTCAGAGTCACTGGGTTACAGTCAGAGTCACATGGATCGCTGTCAGAGTCACTGGGACACTCTCAGAGTCACTGGATCACTGTAAGAGTGACTGGGTCACTGTCAGAGTCACTGGGTCACTGTCAAAATCACTGGGTCGCTGTCAGAGTCACTGGGTCACTGTCAAAATCACTGGGTCGCTGTCAGAGTCACTGGGTCACTGTCAAAGTCACTGGATCACTGCCAGAATCACTGGGTCGCTGTCAGAGCCACTGGGTCGCTGTCAGAATCACTGGGTCACTGTCAGAGTCACTGGCTCATTGTCAGAGTCACTGGGTCACTGTCAGAGTCACTGGGTCGCTGTCAGAGCCACTGGGTCACTGTCAGAGTCACTGTCAGAATCACTGGGTCACTGTCAGAGTCACTGGGTCGCTGTCAGAGTCACTGGATCGCTGTCAGAGTCACTGGGTCACTGTCAGAGTCACTGGGTCGCTGTCAGAGTCACTGGGTCGCTGTCAGAGTCACTGGGTCACTGTCAGAGTCACTGGATCACTGTCAGAGTCACTGGATCACTGTCAGAGTAACTGGGTCGCCGTCAGAGTCACTGGGTCGCTGTCAGAGTCACTGGGTCGCTGTCAGAGTCACTGGGTCGCTGTCAGAGTCACTGGGTCACTGTCAGAGTCACTGGGTCACTGTCAGACTCACTGGATCACTGTCAGAGTCACTGGGTCACTGTCAGAGTCACTGGGTCACTGTCAGAGTCACTGGCTCATTGTCAAAGTCACTGGGTCACTGTCAGAATCACTGGGTCGCTGTCAGAGTCACTGGGTTACTGTCAGAGTCACAAGGATCGCTGTCAGAGTCACTGGGACACTGTCAGAGTCACTGGGACACTGTCAGAGTCACTGGATCGCTGTCAGAATCACTGGGTCGCTGTCAGAATCACTGGATCGCTGTCAGAGTCACTGGGTCGCTGTCAGAATCACTGGGTCGCTGTCAGAGTCACTGGGACACTGTCAGAGTCGCTGGGAAACTGTCAGAGTCACTGGGTCACTGTCAGAGTCACTGGGTCGCTGTCAGAGTCACTGGATCACTGTCAGAATCACTGGGTCGCTGTCAGAGCCACTGGGTCGCTGTCAGAATCACTGGATCGCTGTCAGAGTCACTGGCTCATTGTCAAAGTCACTGGGTCACTGTCAGAGTCACTGGGTCACTGTCAGAATCACTGGGTCGCTGTCAGAGTCACTGGGTTACTGTCAGAGTCACAAGGATCGCTGTCAGAGTCACTGGGACACTGTCAGAGTCACTGGATCACTGTCAGAGTCACTGGGTCACTGTCAGACTCACTGGATCACTGTCAGAGTCACTGGGTCACTGTCAGACTCACTGGATCACTGTCAGAGTCACTGGATCGCCGTCAGAATCACTGGGTCGCTGTCAGAGCCACTGGGTCGCTGTCAGAATCACTGGATCGCTGTCAGAGTCACTGGCTCATTGTCAAAGTCACTGGGTCACTGTCAGAGTCACTGGGTCACTGTCAGAATCACTGGGTCGCTGTCAGAGTCACTGGCTCATTGTCAAAGTCACTGGGTCACTGTCAGAGTCACTGGGTCACTGTCAGAGTCACTGGGTCACTGTCAGAGTCACTGGCTCATTGTCAAAGTCACTGGGTCACTGTCAGAATCACTGGGTCGCTGTCAGAGTCACTGGGTTACTGTCAGAGTCACAAGGATCGCTGTCAGAGTCACTGGGACACTGTCAGAGTCACTGGGACACTGTCAGAGTCACTGGGTCACTGTCATAGTCACTGGGTCACTGTCAGAATCACTGGGTCGCTGTCAGAGTCACTGGGTTACTGTCAGAGTCACAAGGATCGCTGTCAGAGTCACTGGGACACTGTCAGAGTCACTGGATCACTGTCAGAATCACTGGGTCTCTGTCAGAGCCACTGGGTCGCTGTCAGAATCACTGGATCGCTGTCAGAGTCACTGGCTCATTGTCAAAGTCACTGGGTCACTGTCAGAATCACTGGGTCACTGTCAGAGTCACTGGGTCACTCTCAGAACCACTGGGTCACTCTCAGAACCACTGGGTCGCTGTCAGAGTCACTGGGACACTGTCAGAGTCACTGGGACACTGTCAGAGTCACTGGGTCACTGTCAGAGTCACTGGGTCACTGTCAGAGTCACTGGGTCACTCTCAGAACCACTGGGTCGCTGTCAGAGTCACTGGGTCACTGTCAGAGTCACTGGATCGCTGTCAGAGTCACTGGGTCACTGTCAGAGTCACTGGGTCACTGTCAGAATCACTGGGTCGCTGTCAGAGTCACTGGGTCACTGTCAGAGTCACTGGATCGCTGTCAGAGTCACTGGATCACTGTCAGAGCCACTGGGTCACTGCCAGAATCACTGGGTCACTATCAGAATCACTGGATCGCTGTCAGAATCACTGGGTCGCTGTCAGAGTCACTGGGTCACTGTCAGAGTCACTGGCCCATTGTCAGAGTCACTGGGTCACTGTCAGAGTCACTGGGTCGCTGTCAGAGCCACTGGGTCACTGTCAGAGTCACTGGGTCACTGTCAGAGTCACTGTCAGATCACTGGGTCACTGTCAGAGTCACTGGGTCGCTGTCAGAATCACTGGGTCGCTGTCAGAGTCACTGGGTCGCTGTCAGAGTCACTGGATCGCTGTCAGAGTCACTGGGTCACTGTCAGAGTCACTGGATCACTGTCAGAATCACTGGATCACTGTCAGAGTCACTGGCTCATTGTCAGAGTCACTGGATCACTGTCAGAGTCACTGGATCACTGTCAGAGTCACCGGATCACTGTCAGAGTCACTGGATCACTGTCAGAGTCCCTGGGTCACTGTCAGAGTCACTGGGTCACTGTCAGAGTCACTGGATCACTGTCAGAATCACTGGGTCACTGTCAGAGTCACTGGATCACTGTCAGAGTCACTGGATCACTGTCAGAGTCACTGGATCACTGTCAGAGTCACTGGGTCACTGTCAGAGTCACTGGATCACTGTCAGAGTCACTGGGTCATTTTCAGAGTCACTGGATCACTGTCAGAGTCACTGGATCACTGTCAGAGTCACTGGGTCACTGTCAGAGTCACTGGATCACTGTCAGAGTCACTGGGTCGCTGTCAGAGTCACTGGATCACTGTCAGAGTCACTGGATCACTGTCAGAGTCACTGGATCACTGTCAGAGTCACTGGGTCACTGTCAGAGTCACTGGGTCATTGTCAGAGTCACCGAGTCACAGTCAGAGTCACTGGGTCGCTGTCAGAGTCACTGGCTCATTGTCAGAGTCACTGGATCACTGTCAGAGTCACTGGATCACTGTCAGAGTCACTGGGTCACTGTCAGAGTCACTGGGTCGCTGTCAGAGTCACTGGGTCATTGTCAGAGTCACTGTTGGAGTTGGGTAACTGCTCCTCTGCCCTGTGTTCACTCTAACATCACTCACTCTCTCCCCTTGTTTGCCCACAGAGCTCTGTTCGACTACGACAAGACGAAGGATTGTGGATTCCTGAGCCAAGCCCTCAGTTTCCGATTTGGTGATATCCTGCACGTGATTGATGCCTCAGACGAGGAATGGTGGCAGGCGAGGAAGGTTCACTCCGATGGAGAAAGTGAGGAGATCGGTTTCATTCCCAGCAAGAGGAGGTACAGTAAACAGCAGCTCCAGGCTCATCGGACATTAATACCACATGTCCCAGTTTCCCCAGCACTCAGCTCAACGGCAAACGGTCCGTCGCCAAGGTTCAATGTCATGGGTTCAAATCCCACCCAATCTATTCGAGCATAAAAATACAATACTCCTCTGTCAGTACTGAGGGAGTGCCGCACTGTCAGAGGGTCAGTACTGAGGGAGTGCCGCACTGTCAGAGGGTCAGTACTGAGGGAGTGCCGCACTGTCAGAGGGTCAGTACTGAGGGAGTGCCGCACTGTCAGAGGGTCAGTACTGAGGGAGTGCCGCACTGTCAGAGGGTCAGTACTGAGGGAGTGCCGCACTGTCAGAGGGTCAGTACTGAGGGAGTGCCGCACTGTCAGAGGGTCAGTACTGAGGGAGTGCCGCACTGTCAGAGGGTCAGTACTGAGGGAGTGCCGCACTGTCAGAGGGTCAGTACTGAGGGAGTGCCGCACTGTCAGAGGGTCAGTACTGAGGGAGTGCCGCACTGTCAGAGGGTCAGTACTGAGGGAGCTCCGCACTGTCAGAGGGTCAGTACTGAGGGAGTGCCGCACTGTCAGAGGGTCAGTACTGAGGGAGTGCCGCACTGTCAGGGGGTCAGTACTGAGGGAGTGCTGCACTGTCAGAGGGTCAGTACTGAGGGAGTGCTGCACTGTCAGAGGGTCAGTACTGAGGGAGTGCCGCACTGTCAGAGGGTCAGTACTGAGGGAGTGCCGCACTGTCAGAGGGGGCAATATTAGACGGATGTTAAAGTGAGGATCTCTCTGATGAATTTAACACATCGCATTGGCTTCTCTGTGACCACTTTTCAGTGAATGTTTTGTTCTATTCAGGAAATGCTGAGCTCTGGAGGACTTACTTACTGACAGCGGTCTATCTCCATCTTACTGCCCCATACTGGGGCTGTTTAGCACTGGGCTAAATCGCTGGCTTTGAAAGCAGACCAAGGCAGGCCAGCAGCACGGATCAATTCCCATACCAGCCTCCCCGAACAGGCGCCAGAATGTGGCGACTAGGGGCTTTTCACAGTAACTTCATTTGAAGCCTACTCGTGACAATAAGCCATTTTCATTTCATTTCATCTCCATGTTGAGGCCTATTTCCCTCTCACGGCTTAACTCTCTCTTACATCCTACCTCAATCTTATGGCCTATCCCTCTCTTACGTCCTATCGCCATCTTGTGGCCTTTCGCCCTCTCTTGTCCGATCTCCCTCTACGGCCGAACTGCATCTTAGCCTATTTTCATCTTGAGACCTGTTTTCCTTTTAAGTCCTGTCTCCATCTTATGTCTGATCTCCTTCTTACGATCTATCTCCCTCTTATGGCCCATCTCCCTCTTACGCCTATCTCCCTCTTACGCCTATCTCCCTCTTACACCTATCTCCCTCTTACGGCCTACCTCCCTTGAACACTGATCTGGTTGTCTGAAGCACTTTGTTGCTGTTATGTGTGTCCCTGACTGCGAGCGGGGTGACTGTGAGCTGGTTCCCAGCGACCGGCTTCCTCTCCTCACTCACCTTGTTTTTTTAATGTTTCCCGACAGGGTTGAAAGAAAAGAGTGGCCGAGACTAAAGAGCAAGGAGAGGGTGAGTAAAGAGCTGTTCAAAGTGGCGGGGTACGGTGGCTGAATACAGAGACAGGAACTGGGCAATCGGCTGCGTGCGATCGCCCGAGGGTCCAGCTGGGAACGGAGCCTGTTCTGGGCCCAGGGCCATAAACGCGTTGGAACGGGCAGCGGGCTAACGTGAGGCGGAGCTAACAGGCGGGGACGCGTTGGAACGGGCAGCGGGCTAACGTGAGTGAGGCGGAGCTAACAGGCGGGGACGCGTTGGAACGGGCAGCGGGCTAACGTGAGGCGGAGCTAACAGGCGGGGACGCGTTGGAACGGGCAGCGGGCTAACGTGAGGCGGAGCTAACAGGCGGGGACGCGTTGGAACGGGCAGCGGGCTAGCGTGAGGCAGAGCTAACAGGCGGTGACGCGTTGGAACGGGCAGCGGGCTAACGTGAGTGAGGCGGAGCTAACAGGCGGGGACGCGTTGGAACGGGCAGCGGGCTAACGTGAGTGAGGCGGAGCTAACAGGCGGGGACGCGTTGGAACGGGCAGCGGGCTAACGTGAGGCGGAGCTAACAGGCGGGGACGCGTTGGAACGGGCAGCGGGCTAACGTGAGTGAGGCGGAGCTAACAGGCGGGGACGCGTTGGAACGGGCAGCGGGCTAACGTGAGGCGGAGCTAACAGGCGGGGACGCGTTGGAACGGGCAGCGGGCTAACGTGAGGCGGGGCTAACAGGCGGGGACGCGTTGGAACGGGCAGCGGGCTAACGTGAGTGAGGCGGAGCTAACAGGCGGGGACGCGTTGGAACGGGCAGCGGGCTAACGTGAGGCAGAGCTAACAGGCGGGGACGCGTTGGAACGGGCAGCGGGCTAACGTGAGGCAGAGCTAACAGGCGGGAACGCGTTGGAACGGGCAGCGGGCTAACGTGAGGCGGAGCTAACAGGCGGGGACGCGTTGGAACGGGCAGCGGGCTAACGTGAGGCAGAGCTAACAGGCGGGAACGCGTTGGAACGGGCAGCGGGCTAACGTGAGGCAGAGCTAACAGGCGGGAACGCGTTGGAACGGGCAGCGGGCTAACGTGAGGCGGAGCTAACAGGCGGGGACGCGTTGGAACGGGCAGCGGGCTAACGTGAGTGAGGCGGGGCTAACAGGCGGGGACGCGTTGGAACGGGCAGCGGGCTAACGTGAGGCGGAGCTAACAGGCGGGGACACGTTGGAACGGGCAGCGGGCTAACGTGAGGCGGAGCTAACAGGCGGGGACGCGTTGGAACGGGCAGCGGGCTAACGTGAGGCGGAGCTAACAGGCGGGGACGCGTTGGAACGGGCAGCGGGCTAACGTGAGGCGGAGCTAACAGGCGGGGCTGCGTTGGAACGGGCAGCGGGCTAACGTGAGTGAGGCGGAGCTAACAGGCGGGGACGCGTTGGAACGGGCAGCGGGCTAACGTGAGTGAGGCGGAGCTAACAGGCGGGGACGCGTTGGAACGGCAGCGGGCTAACGTGAGTGAGGCGGAGCTAACAGGCGGGGACGCGTTGGAACGGGCAGCGGGCTAACGTGAGTGAGGCGGAGCTAACAGGCGGGGACACGTTGGAACGGGCAGCGGGCTAACGTGAGGCAGAGCTAACAGGCGGGGACGCGTTGGAACGGGCAGCGGGCTAACGTGAGTGAGGCGGGGCTAACAGGCGGGGACGTGTTGGAACGGGCAGCGGGCTAACGTGAGGCGGAGCTAACAGGCGGGGACGCGTTGGAACGGGCAGCGGGCTAATGTGAGGCGGGGCTAACAGGCGGGGACGCGTTGGAACGGGCAGCGGGCTAATGTGAGGCGGGGCTAACAGGCGGGGACGCGTTGGAACGGGCAGCGGGCTAACGTGAGGCAGAGCTAACAGGCGGGGACGCGTTGGAACGGGCAGCGGGCTAACGTGAGTGAGGCGGAGCTAACAGGCGGGGACGCGTTGGAACGGGCAGCGGGCTAACGTGAGTAAGGCGGAGCTAACAGGCGGGGACGCGTTGGAACGGGCAGCGGGCTAACGTGAGGCAGAGCTAACAGGCGGGGACGCGTTGGAACGGGCAGCGGGCTAACGTGAGGCGGGGCTAACAGGCGGGGACGCGTTGGAACGGGCAGCGGGCTAACGTGAGGCGGTGCTAACAGGCGGGGACGCGTTGGAACGGGCAGCGGGCTAACGTGAGGCGGGGCTAACAGGCAGGGACGCGTTGGAACGGGCAGCGGGCTAACGTGAGGCAGAGCTAACAGGCGGGGACGCGTTGGAACGGGCAGCGGGCTAACGTGAGGCGGGGCTAACAGGCGGGGACGCGTTGGAACGGGCAGCGGGCTAACGTGAGGCGGAGCTAACAGGCGGGGACGCGTTGGAACGGGCAGCGGGCTAACGTGAGGCGGAGCTAACAGGCGGGGACGCGTTGGAACGGGCAGCGGGCTAACGTGAGGCAGAGCTAACAGGCGGGGACGCGTTGGAACGGGCAGCGGGCTAACGTGAGGCGGGGCTAACAGGCGGGGACGCGTTGGAACGGGCAGCGGGCTAACGTGAGTGAGGCGGAGCTAACAGGCGGGGACGCGTTGGAACGGGCAGCGGGCTAACGTGAGTGAGGCGGAGCTAACAGGCAGGGACGCGTTGGAACGGGCAGCGGGCTAACGTGAGGCGGGGCTAACAGGCGGGGACGCGTTGGAACGGGCAGCGGGCTAACGTGAGGCGGGGCTAACAGGCGGGGACGCGTTGGAACGGGCAGCGGGCAAACGTGAGGCAGAGCTAACAGGCGGGGACGCGTTGGAACGGGCAGCGGGCTAACGTGAGGCGGAGCTAACAGGCGGGGACGCGTTGGAACGGGCAGCGGGCTAACGTGAGGCGGGGCTAACAGGCGGGGACGCGTTGGAACGGGCAGCGGGCTAACGTGAGTGAGGCGGAGCTAACAGGTGGGGACGCGTTGGAACGGGCAGCGGGCTAACGTGAGGCAGAGCTAACAGGCGGGGACGCGTTGGAACGGGCAGCGGGCTAACGTGAGGCAGAGCTAACAGGCGGGGACGCGTTGGAACGGGCAGCGGGCTAACGTGAGTGAGGCAGAGCTAACAGGCGGGGACGCGTTGGAACGGGCAGCGGGCTAACGTGAGTGAGGCAGAGCTAACAGGCGGGGACGCGTTGGAACGGGCAGCGGGCTAACGTGAGTGAGGCGGGGCTAACAGGCGGGGACGCGTTGGAACGGGCAGCGGGCTAACGTGAGGCAGAGCTAACAGGCGGGGACGCGTTGGAACGGGCAGCGGGCTAACGTGAGGCGGGGCTAACAGGCGGGGTCGCGTTGGAACGGGCAGCGGGCTAACGTGAGGCGGGGCTAACAGGCGGGGACGCGTTGGAACGGGCAGCGGGCTAACGTGAGGCAGAGCTAACAGGCGGGACGCGTTGGAACGGGCAGCGGGCTAACGTGAGGCGGGGCTAACAGGCGGGGACGCGTTGGAACGGGCAGCGGGCTAACGTGAGTGAGGCGGAGCTAACAGGCGGGGACGCGTTGGAACGGGCAGCGGGCTAACGTGAGGCGGGGCTAACAGGCGGGGACGCGTTGGAACGGGCAGCGGGCTAGCGTGAGGCGGAGCTAACAGGCGGGGACGCTTTGGAACGGGCAGCGGGCTAACGTGAGGCGGAGCTAACAGGCGGGGACGCGTTGGAACGGGCAGCGGGCTAACGTGAGGCGGGGCTAACAGGCGGGGACGCGTTGGAACGGGCAGCGGGCTAACGTGAGGCGGGGCTAACAGGCGGGGACGCGTTGGAACGGGCAGCGGGCTAACGTGAGGCGGAGCTAACAGGCGGGAACGCGTTGGAACGGGCAGCGGGCTAACGTGAGGCGGAGCTAACAGGCGGGGACGCGTTGGAACGGGCAGCGGGCTAACGTGAGTGAGGCGGAGCTAACAGGCGGGGACGCGTTGGAACGGGCAGCGGGCTAACGTGAGGCGGGGCTAACAGGCGGGGACGCGTCGGAACGGGCAGCGGGCTAACGTGAGTGAGGCGGAGCTAACAGGCGGGGACGCGTTGGAACGGGCAGCGGGCTAACGTGAGTGAGGCGGAGCTAACAGGCGGGGACGCGTTGGAACGGGCAGCGGGCTAACGTGAGGCAGAGCTAACAGGCGGGGACGCGTTGGAACGGGCAGCGGGCTAACGTGAGTGAGGCGGAGCTAACAGGCGGGGACGCGTTGGAACGGGCAGCGGGCTAACGTGAGGCAGGGCTAACAGGCGGGGACGCGTTGGAACGGGCAGCGGGCTAACGTGAGGCAGGGCTAACAGGCGGGGACGCGTTGGAACGGGCAGCGGGCTAACGTGAGGCAGAGCTAACAGGCGGGGACGCGTTGGAACGGGCAGCGGGCTAACGTGAGTGAGGCGGAGCTAACAGGCGGGACGCGTTGGAACGGGCAGCGGGCTAACGTGAGGCGGAGCTAACAGGCGGGGACGCGTTGGAACGGGCAGCGGGCTAACGTGAGTGAGGCAGAGCTAACAGGCGGGGACGCGTTGGAACGGGCAGCGGGCTAACGTGAGTGAGGCGGAGCTAACAGGCGGGGACGCGTTGGAACGGGCAGCGGGCTAACGTGAGGCGGAGCTAACAGGCGGGGACGCGTTGGAATGGGCAGCGGGCTAACGTGAGGCAGAGCTAACAGGCAGGGACGCGTTGGAACGGGCAGCGGGCTAACGTGAGGCGGAGCTAACAGGCGGGGACGCGTTGGAACGGGCAGCGGGCTAACGTGAGGCGGGGCTAACAGGCGGGGACGCGTTGGAACGGGCAGCGGGCTAACGTGAGGCGGAGCTAACAGGCGGGGACGCGTTGGAACGGGCAGCGGGCTAACGTGAGGCAGAGCTAACAGGCGGGGACGCGTTGGAACGGGCAGCGGGCTAACGTGAGGCAGAGCTAACAGGCGGGGACGCGTTGGAACGGGCAGCGGCCTAACGTGAGTGAGGCGGAGCTAACAGGCGGGGACGCGTTGGAACGGGCAGCGAGCTAACGTGAGGCGGGGCTAACAGGCGGGGACGCGTTGGAACGGGCAGCGGGCTAGCGTGAGGCGGGGCTAACAGGCGGGGACGCGTTGGAACGGGCAGCGGGCTAACGTGAGGCAGAGCTAACAGGCGGGGACGCGTTGGAACGGGCAGCGGGCTAACGTGAGGCGGGGCTAACAGGCGGGGACGCGTTGGAACGGTCAGCGGGCTAACGTGAGTGAGGCGGAGCTAACAGGCGGGGACGACCTCCATGTGCGCGTGGAAGCTGTCACGTTAACAAAAACCATCGACGGCCGTGCGTCCAGCTGCCTGGGGGCCCTGCGCTCTCCCCAATTCCTTCACTAAACTTCCTCCCTCCCCCTCGAAAACTGGGCGGCAGGGTAGCACAGTGGTTAGCACTGTTGCTTCACAGCACCAGGGTCCCAGGTTCGATTCCCGGCTTGGGTCACTGTCTGTGCGGAGTCTGCACGTTCTCCCCTGTGTCTGCGTGGGTTTCCTCCGGGTGCTCCGGTTTCCTCCCATAAGTCCTGAAAGACGTGCTGTTGGGTGAATTGGACATTCTGAATTCTCCCTCTGTGACCCGAACAGGCGCCGGAATGTGGCGACTAGGGGATTTTCACAGTAACTTCACTGCAGTGTTAATGTAAGCCGACTTGTGACACTAATAAAGATGATTAAATCTGACCTTTGGTCCCCTGTCCTTGATGCCTCCTTCGGCCGAGGGTGAAACTGTGTTGGGAAATCGCCCCTTTGCCAACACCTCGGGGCTGGTTTGCTGCGCGACAGGAACTATATCAATGCAGGTTGTTGTTGGCGCGACACCTGCACAAATGTAAAACGAAGGCAACGCTCTCGTCCATCACCTTTCCTGCGCGCGGAATGTGACAGAACCAGGCCGTTCAGCCTGACGTGTCTGTACTAGCCCGTTTGAGGCGAATGGGCGAGGTTGTGCGTCTCGGGTGGGTAGGGGGTGTCGGTGGGGTGTCAGATTCTGTCGATAATCCCAGGGAATGATGATATGGTGAGCCCGCTCGATTCCTGTCCATTCAATAAGGATTGTGTGTGTGTGTTTTTCCCGGCTGCCAGGATATCCCCGGTCTGGGTGACGGAGGAGGCTCACAAGGTAAGATCGGGATCCCCCCCCCCCCCCCCCGTCAACCTCGCCATCTCAACTCCTGTTTAGACACTCACACTATGGTGTTGTCGGTGGGGAGAGTTCGAACAGCCCGACTCGCTGCAATGTTTAAACGCTGAAACCTGGTGGAAAGCCGGCCATTCAGCCCCTCTCCAGCCTGTTACACGGGAACAGGAGGCCATTCAGCCCCTCTCCAGCCTGTTACACAGGAACAGGAGGCCCATTCAGCCCCTTCTCCAGCCTGTTACACAGGAACAGGAGGAGGCCCATTCAGCCCCTCTCCAGCCTGTTACACAGGAACAGGAGGAGGCCATTCAGCCCCTCTCCAGCCTGTTACACAGGAACAGGAGGAGGCCATTCAGCCCCTCTCCAGCCTGTTACACAGGAACAGGAGGAGGCCCATTCAGCCCCTCCCCAGCCTGTTACACAGGAACAGGAGGAGGCCCATTCAGCCCCTCTCCAGCCTGTTACACAGGAACAGGAGGAGGCCCATTCAGCCCCTCTCCAGCCTGTTACACAGGAACAGGAGGAGGCCCATTCAGCCCCTCTCCAGCCTGTTACACAGGAACAGGAGGAGGCCCATTCAGCCCCTCTCCAGCCTGTTACACAGGAACAGGAGGAGGCCCATTCAGCCCCTCTCCAGCCTGTTACACAGGAACAGGAGGCCCATTCAGCCCCTCTCCAGCCTGTTACACAGGAACAGGAGGAGGCCCCATTCAGCCCCTATAGAGCCTGTTACACAGGAACAGGAGGAAGCCCATTCAGCCCCTCCCCAGCCTGTTACACAGGAACAGGAGGCGGCCCATTCAGCCCCTCTCCAGCCTGTTACACAGGAACAGGAGGAGGCCCATTCAGCCACTCTCCAGCCTGTTACACAGGAACAGGAGGAGGCCCATTCAGCCTCTCTCCAGCCTCTTACACAGGAACAGGAGGCCCATTCAGCCCCTCTCCAGCCTGTTACACAGGAACAGGAGGAGGCCCATTCAGCCCCTCTCCAGCCTGTTACACAGGAACAGGAGGAGGCCCATTCTGCCCCTCTCCAGCCTGTTACACAGGAACAGGAGGAGGCCCATTCAGCCCCTCTCCAGCGTGTCCCAGAGCCGATACAGGAAAGGCTCCTTCGCGAACGTGATGCTGTAATGTCCAACAGCCCACTGCCCTATCCTAACCACCCCGAGATCCATTCCACGCCCAGTGCCTGTACTCACAGACTTACCTGGGATCTCGGCTGGCAATCAGTCAATTGTAATATCGCCACCTGTAATTTCAAAACACGCCACAGTTTCACCCCCCTCCTCCCTATCTCTCTAACCTCCTCCAGCCCCAACAACCCTCCCTATCTCTGTAACCTCCTCCAGCCCCTACACCCCTCCCTATCTCTCTAACCTCCTCCAGCCCCCAACAACCCTCCCTATCTCTGTAACCTCCTCCAGCCCCTACACCCCTCCCTATCTCTGTAACCTCCTCCAGCCCCTACAACCCTCCCTATCTCTGTAACCTCCTCCAGCCCCTACACCCCTCCCTATCTCTGTAACCTCCTCCAGCCCCTACACCCCTCCCTATCTCTCTAACCTCCTCCAGCCCCTACACCCCTCACTAACTCTCTAACCTCCTCCAGCCCCTACAACCCTCCCTATCTCTGTAACCTCCTCCAGCCTCTACACCCCACCCTATCTCTGTAACCCCCTCCAGCCCCTACACCCCTCCCTATCTCTGTAACCTCCTCCAGCCCCTACAACCCTCCCTATCTCTGTAACCTCCTCCAGGCCCTACACCCCTCCCTATCTCTGTAACCTCCTCCAGCCCCTACACCCCTCCCTATCTCTGGAACCTCCTCCAGTCCCTACACCCCTCCCTATCTCTGTAACCTCCTCCAGTCCCTACACCCCCTCCCTCTCTCTGTAACCTCCTCCAGCCCCTACAACCCTCCCTATCTCTGTAACCTCCTCCAGCCCCTACATCCCTCCCTATCTCTGTAACCTCCTTGAGCCTCTACACCCCTCCCTATCTCTGTAACCCCCTCCAGCCCCTACAACCCTCCCTATCACTGTAACCTCCTCCAGCCCCTACACCCCTCCCTATCTCTGTAAACTCCTCCAGCCCCTACAACCCTCCCTATCTCTGTAACCTCCTCCAGGCCCTACACCCCCCTATCTCTATAACCTCCTCCAGCCCCCTACACCCCCTCCCTATCTCTGTAACCTCCTCCAGCCCCTACACCCCTCCCTATCTCTGTAACCTCCTCCAGCCCCTACACCCTCCCTATCTCTGTAACCTCCTCCAGCCCCTACACCCCTCCCTATCTCTGTAACCTCCTCCAGGCCCTACACCCCTCCCTATCTCTGTAACCTCCTCCAGGCCCTACACCCCTCCCTATCTCTGTAATCTCCTCCAGACCCAACAACCCTCCCTTTCTCTGTAACCTCCTCCAGTCCCTACAACCCTCCCTATCTCTGTAACCTCCTCCAGCCCCTACACCCCTCCCTATCTCTGTAACCTCCTCCAGCCCCTACAACCCTCCCTATCTCTGTAACCTCCTACAGCCCCTACACCCCTCCCTATCTCTGTAACCTCCTCCAGCCCCTACACCCCTCCCTATCTCTGTAACCTCCTCCAGCCCCTACACCCCTCCCTATCTCTGTAACCTCCTCCAGCCCCTACACCCCTCCCTATCTCTGTAACCTCCTCCAGCCCCTACAACCCTTCCTATCTCTGTAACCTCCTCCAGCCCCTACAACCCTCCCTATCTCTGTAACCTCCTCCAGCCCCTACACCCCTCCCTATCTCTGTAACCTCCTCCAGCCCCTACAACCCTCCCTATCTCTGTAACCTCCTCCAGCCCCTACAACCCTCCCTATCTCTGTAACCTCCTCCAGCCCCTACACCCCTCCCTATCTCTGTAACCTCCTCCAGCCCCCTGCAACCCTCCCTCTTTGTAGCCTCCTCCAGTCCCTACAACCCTCTGAGAATTCTGCAGCCCTCCAATTCCTGACGCATGATCATTCCCTGATTCCCGTCGCTCCACCGTGCCTTCAGCTGCCTGCGGAGGGGGAGGGAGGGGGGGAAAGCTCTGGAATTCCATCCCAAAACCTCTCCACCTCTCTCTCTCTCTCTCTCTCTCTGTCTCTTCCTTCTTTAAGACTCTCCTTCAAATCAAACTGTTTGACTGAATGTTTGATCACCTGCCCTAATTTCAGCCCATGTGTCTCAATGTTAGTTTCTGTGTGATAATCTCTACTGGGGCATTTTATCAGTTTAACTGTTTAACTATTTTTTAACTAGTTTACCCAGTAGAGGCTGGTTAGCTGTCAATACATTCCCCCACATGTCCAATATCACAATCCAGTCAGTGAGTGTTGACCTCTCCCAGGTTGTGACCACCAACGATTTTCCTTTTCTCTCAGGCGGCAGGGACGAGCGCGTGTTGAGCTACGAGGCCGTTCTACAAATGGAAGGTGAGTCACGTCCCTGAAATCTTTACCAAATTATCTCCTGCTAGGGCATGGAGATCGTGGGTTCAAGGCCCAGTCCAGAGGCTGCAGTACTGAGGGAGCTCCGCACTGTCAGAGGGTCAGTGCTGAGGGAGTGCCGCACTGTCAGAGGGTCAGTACTGAGGGAGTGCTGCACTGTCAGAGGGTCAGTACTGAGGGAGTGCTGCACTGTCAGAGGGTCAGTACTGAGGGAGTGCTGCACTGTCAGAGGGTCAGTACTGAGGGAGTGCTGCACTGTCAGAGGGTCAGTACTGAGGGAGTGCTGCACTGTCAGAGGGTCAGTGCTGAGGGAGTGCCGCACTGTCAGAGGGTCAGTACTGAGGGAGTGCTGCACTGTCAGAGGGTCAGTACTGAGGGAGTGCCGCACTGTCAGAGGGTCAGTACTGAGGGAGTGCTGCACTGTCAGAGGGTCAGTACTGAGGAGTGCCGCACTGTCAGAGGGTCAGTACTGAGGGAGTGCCGCACTGTCAGAGGGTCAGTACTGAGGGAGTGCCGCACTGTCAGAGGGTCAGTACTGAGGGAGTGCCGCACTGTCAGAGGATCAGTACTGAGGGAGTGCTGCACTGTCAGAGGGTCAGTACTGAGGGAGCCCCGCACTGTCAGAGGGTCAGTACTGAGGGAGTGCCGCACTGTCAGAGGGTCTGTACTGAGGGAGTGCCGCACTGTCAGAGGGTCAGTACTGAGGGAGTGCCGCACTGTCAGAGGGTCAGTACTGAGGGAGTGCCGCACTGTCAGAGGGTCAGTACTGAGGGAGTGCCGCACTGTCAGAGGGTCTGTACTGAGGGAGTGCTGCACTGTCAGAGGGTCAGTACTGAGGGAGTGCTTTTGGGACTCCAGAGGGATGGAACGGTGCTGGAGAAATTGTAATTCTCTCTCCATTATCTGCAGTTCACTACGCTCGTCCGATTATCATCCTGGGACCCACCAAGGACCGGGTGAACGATGACTTGTTGTCCGAATTCCCGGACAAGTTTGGATCGTGTGTGCCACGTGAGTATGTGATCCTGAGTCTGTGTGGCCTGGGCAGATGCAATGACACTGGAACTGTTTACCTCTCTGACCGTGAGAGATTAACACCCCTTTCGACACGCCCTGCTTTAGATATTGTCGCACACCCCAGACCCTGATCCAATTCTCACTCTGGGTGCCAATAATTCGGAGGCAGGATAAGATGTCAAACAGCAAACAGAGTCTATTTACTCGTCAAACAGCAGAGTCCATTCATCCATTAAACATGAGGATCTATTTTTCAATCATTCAGTAGAGGGTCCAATTCAGCTCCCCTGTTGCGTTGCGCCCAACGGGTGAATCGTGTGCCAGGCCCAAATCAGTCACCTCACTCTCTCCGCTCAGTACGACCTGGATATCGCCGTCTCTGGGACTCTTTGCCGCAGAAGGCTGTGGAGGCCAAATCGCTGAGTGTCTTCAAGACCGAGATAGATAGGTTCTTGATTAATAAGGGGATCAGAGGTTATTGAATCCGTGCAGTGCAGAAAGATGCCATTCGGCCTATCGGGTCTGCACCGAACCTTGGAATGAGCACTCTACGCATGTCCACTCCCCCCATCCATTCCGCCCTATCCCCCCGTAACCGAACTTGCACAGGCCCTGGACACGGCGATTTATTCTGGCCAATCCACCTAACCGGCACATATTTGGAATACGGGTTCTGGCAGGAGAATGGGGATCAGAAACATATCAGCCATGATCGAATGGTGGAGCAGACTCGATGGGCCGAGTGGCCTCATTCTGCTCCTATATGGTCTTATTCCAACAAATGTTTTAAAAATGTAAGGGATGGACCCACACACAGATTAAGTGAGTGGGCAATGATCTGGCAAATGGAGAATAATGTGGGAAAGTGTGAACTTGTCCATTTTGGCATGAAGAATAAAGATAACCGCATTATCTAAATGGCGAGAGATTCTGAGGTACAGAGGGATCTGGGTGTCCTAGAGCATGAATCACAAACAGCGAGTACAGAGGTACAGTGAGTAATTAGGAAAGTTAACAGAATATTATTGTTTATTGCGAGGGGAATGGAAAGTAGGGAGGTTATACAGGGCAATGGTGAGTTCATGTCTGGAGTGTTGTGCACAGTTTTGGTCCCCTGATTAAATGAACTGAAGGGCGGTCACAGAAAGTTTACCCGAGTAATACCAGGAATGAGTGGGCTATCTGGGTAGCCACAATGTGGAGATGCCGGCGTTGGGCTGGGGTGGGCACAGTAAGAAGTCTTACAGCACCAGGTTAAAGTCCAACAGGTTTGTTTAGAATCACTACCTTTCAGAGCGTAGCTGAGGAAGGAGCAGTGCTCCGAAAGCTACTGATTCCAAACAAATCTGTGGGACTTTAACCTGGTGCTGTAAGACTTCTTATTATGAGGAAAGGTTGGAGGAGTTAGGTTCGTATCCGCTGGAGTTTAGAAGGTGACTGAAATAAATCCTGAGGGTGTTATGGTCCAGGGTTCAGAGAACCCCAAAGTGTATCATGGAGTTCACCTGATCCACAACTTTCAATAGATTGTGGTTATGGGGAGCACACGGCCCACTCTACAGGTGTGAACAGAGATCTAAAGTATTTTTAAACAAAAACAATGTTTATTCTGTGAACCCAGTTAACATTTTATAAACATGCAGTAAACATCTTAGCAACCATCGATTCAAATACACCCCCCTTCCCCCAAAAGAATACTGTACTCTGTTAGACACGCATAAGACGAGAACCGTTTTTGCAGAAGGACAGCAGGTTTAAATACTCTACTGCGAGCAGTTACCACTTTGAAATCACCATGTGAACATTCTTTAGCTTGCAGAGATTCATACACATCTCTCTGTGGCTGCAGCTTCTCCAAATCTAAAACAAAACTAAAACAGCCTGTAGCAGACAGCCCAAAGCGTAAGTAAAAGCAGGCAGCCCAGCTCCACCCACTCTCTGACATCATTGATAAACCCCCCCCATTTCTTAAAGGTACACCCACGACAGCTATTTTATAAACACCCATTTCTTAAAGGTACCCTCTGACATGACAAAAAGGGGTATCGACAGGGATGGATGTGGAGAGGATGTTTCCTCTTGTGAGAGAATCTAGAACTCGGGGTCACTGTTGGAAAATAAAGGGGTCGCTTATTTCAGACAGATGAGGAGAACATTTTCACTCTTTCCGCAGACACGACCCGACCCAAACGTGACTACGAGGTGGACGGGCGAGATTACCACTTTGTGGCATCGCGCGATCAGATGGAGACGGACATCCAGAGCCACAGGTTTATTGAGGCGGGCCAGTATAACAGCCACCTGTACGGTACCAGTGTCCAGTCGGTACGGGAGGTGGCGGAGCAGGTAAACACGGCGGCGACTCCGACCCAGGCCACGTTCCTACATCCGTTCCTGCATCCCTGTGGAGCCGAGGTGCCAGAGGGGGGGAATACTCCCCACCGTGGATTGTGCGCCACTCACGGCAACAGGGGTAGTGGGGGGCACCCTGCCACCCCCAGAGAATTCAAGCCTGGCATTTACTCTGTCCCAAAGAGCAATGCTGCCCCCTGGTGCTGGCTGCGTGCATTGCACCAATGCCCAGCTCTGCAGAAGTAGGGGGTACTACAGACCAGTTCTTGCCCAGTACGCTGTAACACCTGGTAATACTGCCCTAAAGTCGCGGTTAGTGGCTGATGGGTCCATACAAGTGGTGGACAGAGGAACAAAAGGGGAGGCGAGCCAGTGCTTCCTTCAGCAGCCAGCGCTGAGGATCTGGAATGCACTTGGCTGAGAAGGTTTGGGGGAGGAGAGAGAGGTGGGGGGGGGGGGGGGGGGGGAGAGAGAGGTGGGGGGGGGGGGGACTTAAATCCGGGCTTTTCCGAAAGGGGCTGTGAAGCAGCAGAGACCAAGGGGGAAGAGCAGAGGGAGTGAGACATGGGGGTGAATTGCCAAGGCAGAGGGCCAGCACAGAGGCGAGGGGCTGAATGGTCCATGCTGTAACCATTTTACAATGCTGCCTGCTAGATCTATCAATGAAACTGTTATGTTAATCTTGAGGATTGGGGATTACCTTTCTGCTGTTTACCATCCATATTGAATCTTGCTGTGTCTATATCGGTCTGTCAGTGTCTGTGTCTCGCAGACCTCCTCCTTTTTTGTTGCCATCTCTTTTCCTTCCGACCCTGTGAGATTCTCTCTACCTGAAAGTGGATTGTTTGTAGCTGGATATTCAGAATCCCCCCCCGCTCTCTGTGCCTCTGCCTGGGGGGTCCTTCCCTCCCTCCCCCTCCCTGTCTGCTCACAATAAGCCAAGTTTTCTCTCTGTCTGCACAGGGGAAGCATTGCATCCTGGATGTATCAGCGAACGCGGTGCGCCGGTTACAGGCAGCCCACCTTCACCCCATCGCCATTTTCATCAGACCGAAGTCGCTGGAAAATATCCTGTGAGTATCAGATTGGCAGATTTCCACCTTTTGGGGTTCGGCGTGGTGGTTGGTGGGGGGGGGGGGGGGGGGGTGCTAGCTGTCCGGGATAAGGTAAGCCCAATTCAGCCCCATTCTCCCTGCACACTGTTTCCTGCAAAACACATTTGCTCCCCTCACCCCTAAAACCTGCTGCTGTCCATACCCTGATTGCCCCTGCCCCCTTTCCCCCCCCCACCCCGGTTTGACCCCCGCCACCATCTCCCCTGTCACACTGCCTACTCCGAGACCCATTGTTACCCCCCCCCCACCCTGTGGGGGTT
This sequence comes from Scyliorhinus canicula, assembly GCF_902713615.1. NCBI lineage: Eukaryota > Metazoa > Chordata > Chondrichthyes > Carcharhiniformes > Scyliorhinidae > Scyliorhinus > Scyliorhinus canicula. Next base: position 15,134,559 of record NC_052174.1, read on the forward strand.
TCATCACCTCCACGCCTTTGCTTGCCCATTTGCTCTCGGGGATTAGCCTGGTTCCTGGGTCCTGCACACTCTCCACTGCCCTGAACATCCTCCCGGTGCCTTGCCAGGACTGGGCAGAGTCGGACAATTTACCTTTTCAAAGAGGCACGAACATACAATTGATCAGCCCGCTCCCACCACCCCTCCGCTGCCAATGAAGAGATCCTCAAACAGGCCTCCATCTCGCCCAGACCCTCACTTGGAGCCCCAAAGGGGGAACTTTCTCTTCTCCAGTTGAAGGAATTCTGCTGTGTTCCCCAACCAGCCGACCCCCTTGCTGGCTCCATCCACCTCCACTCCAGTAGAATTGACCATCGGACTTGACTAAAGCCACGACGTCAGTCCCCACCCCCTTCTCCAACAGCTCCGGCAGCTCTGAAACCCCAAAGATCACCACCAGAGGGCGCGGCAATACCTCCACCCCAGCAATTTTCCATCATGTTTCGGATGTCGAGCTCCAGAACCCCCACCGATCGCGGACGTGAGGAAAACATTGTCAACGTGGTTTGCCAGCAGCTCTTCCTCGCCGTAATTTACCTTCTAGAAAGCAAACACTTCCTTCCACACGGAGGCCAGGAATATCGGCCCATCTTGTAATAGGCACCAGGCAGTGTAATGGATAAACAACCAGACACACCGATCGAACCGGGAATCCACGACCAGCGCCGAGCCGCAAAGGGTGGCAGCCTCGACCCTCAGATAGAGGGTCAGTACTGAGGGAGTGCCGCACTGTCAGAGGGTCAGTACTGAGGGAGTGCCGCACTGTCAGAGGGTCAGTACTGAGGGAGTGCCGCACTGTCAGAGGGTCAGTACTGAGGGAGTGCCGCACTGTCAGAGGGTCAGTACTGAGGGAGTGCCGCACTGTCAGAGGGGACAGTACTGAGGGAGTGCTGCACTGTCAGAGGGTCAGTACTGAGGGAGTGCCGCACTGTCAGAGGGTCAGTACTGAGGGAGTGCCGCACTGTCAGAGGGTCAGTACTGAGGGAGTGCCGCACTGTCAGAGGGTCAGTACTGAGGGAGTGCAGCACTGTCAGAGGGTCAGTACTGAGGGAGTGCCGCACTGTCAGAGGGTCAGTACTGAGGGAGTGCCGCACTGTCAGAGGGTCAGTACTGAGGGAGTGCCGCACTGGTCAGAGGGTCAGTACTGAGGGAGTGCCGCACTGTCAGAGGGTCAGTACTGAGGGAGTGCCGCACTGTCAGAGGGTCAGTACTGAGGGAGTGCCGCACTGTCAGAGGGTCAGTGCTGAGGGAGTGCCGCACTGTCAGAGGGTCAGTACTGAGGGAGTGCCGCACTGTCAGAGGGTCAGTACTGAGGGAGTGCTGCACTGTCAGAGGGTCAGTACTGAGGGAATGCCGCACTGTCAGAGGGTCAGTACTGAGGGAGTGCCACACTGTCAGAGGGTCAGTACTGAGGGAGTGCTGCACTGTCAGAGGGTCAGTACTGAGGGAGTGCCGCACTGTCAGAGGGTCATTACTGAGGGAATGCCGCACTGTCAGAGGGTCAGTACTGAGGGAGTGCTGCACTGTCAGGGGGTCAGTACTGAGGAGTGTCGCACTGTCAGAGGGTCAGTACTGAGGGAGTGCCGCACTGTCAGAGGGTCAGTACTGAGGGAGTGCCGCACTGTCTGTGGTCCTGTGTTTTGGATGAGATGCTAAACTGACAATTCATCAATCCCTCAATCAACATCATTGGGAGAACGGTGCTTTAGTAGCTGGTAAACTGGGAGATTCCCAGGTGGTGAAAGCGCTACTTAAATTCAGGTCCTGTGAAAGGAAGTCAATTGATAATGGCCCAGTTGCCTGATTGATGGGGATGGGTGAGTGTGTGCTCTGAGCTTGGCAGAGGACTGCGTACCCAATGCAGTGGAATGGACAAAGGATGGTTCCAGTTACTCCATGTTTGTGTTACAGGGAGATTAATAAAAGACTGACAGAGGAACAAGCCCGTAAGGCGTACGAGAGAGCTGTGAAATTGGAACAAGAATTCACCGAGTGTTTCTCAGGTGCGTGACCAGCTTGCAAGCAGCCCCTTGCCCAGATACTTTGAAGGGTGCCATCAGAAGCCATGGCCCCCAAAGAGTCTCTGTCGATACGTCAGACATGCAGAGCCCTGTCAGATGTTTAAAGATTCCAGCTATCGATACAGGGATAAATGCTGGATGATTGGACAGGGGATATGTCAAGAGGTTGTTTAAACTAAAACTATTGGCCATAAACACAAGAGAGCCACTAATTATTTCAGTGTGGGGAGAATGTGGGACACCAACGGGGAGTGGGGAGAATGTGGGGCACCCACGGGGAGTGGGGAGAATGTGGGACACCCACGGGGAGTGGGGAGAATGTGGGACACCCACGGGGAGTGGGGAGGATGTGGGACTCGCTCCCACGGGGAGTGGGGAGAATGTGGGACTGGCTCCCACGGGGAGTGGGGAGAATGTGGGACTCGCTCCCGCGGGGAGTGGGGAGAATGTGGGACTCGCTCCCACAGGGAGTGGGGAGGATGTGGTACTCGCTCCCACGGGGAGTGGGGAGAATGTGGGACTGGCTCCCACAGGGAGTGGGGGGAATGTGGGACTCGCTCCCACGGGAGTGGGGAGAATGTGGGACACCCTCCCACAG
>NC_052174.1:15137716-15210216 GCF_902713615.1 Scyliorhinus canicula
AGTCACTGGATTGCTGCCAGAGTCACTGGGTTACTGTCAGAGTCACTGGATCACTGCCAGAGTCACTGGATTGCTGCCAGAGTCACTGGGTCGCTGTCAGACTCACTGGATCGCTGTCAGAGTCACTCGGTCACTGTCAGAGTCACTGAGTCGCTGTCAGAGTCACTGGATCACTGTCAGAGTCACTGGGTCACTGTCAGAGTCACTGGATCGTTGCCAGAGTCACTGGGTTACTGTCAGAGTCACTAGATCACTGCCAGAGTCACTGGATTGCTGCCAGAGTCACTGGGTCGCAGTCAGAGTCACTGGATCACTGTCAGAGTCACTGGGTCACTGTCAGAGTCACTGGATCGCTGTCAGAGTCACTGGGTCACTGTCAGAGTCACTGGATCACTGTCAGAATCACTGGGTCGCTGTCAGAGCCACTGGGTCACTGTCAGAATCACTGGGTCACTGACAGAGTCACTGGGTCGCTGTCAGAGTCACTGGATCGCTGTCAGAGTCACTGGCTCAATGTCAGAGTCACTGGGTCACTGTCAGAGTCACTGGGTCGCTGTCAGAATCACTGGGTCGCTGTCAGAGTCACTGGATCGCTGTCAGAGTCACTGGGTCGCTGTCAGAGTCACTGGATCACTGTCAGAGTCACTGGGTCACTGTCCGAGACACTGGGTCGCTGTCAGAGTCACTGAGACACTGTCAGAGTCACTGGGTCGCTGTCAGAGTCACTGGGACACTGTCAGAGTCACTGGATCACTGTCAGAGTCACTGGGTCACTGTCAGAGTCACTGGGTCGCTGTCAGAGTCACTGGGACACTGTCAGAGTCACTGGATCGCTGTCAGAGTCACTGGGTTGCTGTCAGAATCACTGGGTCGCTGTCAGAGTCACTGGATCGCTGTCAGAGTCACTGGGTCGCTGTCAGAATCACTGGGTCGCTGTCAGAGTCACTGGGTCACTGTCAGAGTCACTGGCTCATTGTCAGAATCAGTGGGTCGCTGGCAGAGCCACTGGATCACTGTCAGAGTCACTGGGTCACTGTCAGAGTCACTGGATCACTGTCAGAGTCACTGGGTCACTGTCAGAGTCACTGGATCACTGTCAGAGTCACTGGGTCACTTTCAGAGTCACTGGATCACTGTCAGAGTCACTGGGTCACTGTCAGAGTCACTGGGTCACTATCAGAGTCACTGGATTGCTGCCAGAGTCACTGGGTCACTGTCAGAGTCACTGGATCACTGTCAGAGTCACTGGGTCACTTTCAGAGAGACTGGATCACTGTCAGAGTCACTGGGTCACTGTCAGAGTCACTGGGTCACTATCAGAGTCACTGGATTGCTGCCAGAGTCACTGGGTTACTGTCAGAGTCACTGGATCACTGCCAGAGTCACTGGATTGCTGCCAGAGTCACTGGGTCGCTGTCAGACTCACTGGATCGCTGTCAGAGTCACTCGGTCACTGTCAGAGTCACTGAGTCGCTGTCAGAGTCACTGGATCACTGTCAGAGTCACTGGGTCACTGTCAGAGTCACTGGATCGTTGCCAGAGTCACTGGGTTACTGTCAGAGTCACTAGATCACTGCCAGAGTCACTGGATTGCTGCCAGAGTCACTGGGTCGCAGTCAGAGTCACTGGATCACTGTCAGAGTCACTGGGTCACTGTCAGAGTCACTGGATCGCTGTCAGAGTCACTGGGTCACTGTCAGAGTCACTGGATCACTGTCAGAATCACTGGGTCGCTGTCAGAGCCACTGGGTCACTGTCAGAATCACTGGGTCACTGTCAGAATCACTGGGTCACTGACAGAGTCACTGGCTCAATGTCAGAGTCACTGGGTCACTGTCAGAGTCACTGGGTCGCTGTCAGAATCACTGGGTCGCTGTCAGAGTCACTGGAACGCTGTCAGAGTCACTGGGTTACTGTCAGAGTCACTGGCTCACTGTCAGAATCACTGGGTCACTGTCAGAGTCACTGGGTCACTGTCAGAGTCACTGGCTCACTGTCAGAATCACTGGCTCACTGTCAGAGTCACCGGGTCGCTGTCAGAGTCACTGGGTCACTATCAGAACCAGTGGGTCACTGTCAGAGCCACTGGGTCACTGGTGGAGTCACTGGATCACTGTACGAGCCACTGTGTTACTGTCAGAGCCACTGGGTCACTGGTGGAGTCACTGTATCTCTGTCTGAGCCACTGGATCGCTGTCAGAGCCACTGAATCACTGTCAGAGCCACTGAATCACTGTCAGAGCCACTGGATCACTGTCAGAGTCACTGGATCACTGTCAGAGTCACCGGATCACTCTCAGAGTCACCGGGTCACTGTCAGTGTCACTGGGTCACTGTCAGTGTCACTGGGTCACTGGTGGGGTCACTGGAGGAGTCACTGGGTCACTGTCAGAGTCACTGGATCACTGTCAGAGTCACTGGGTCATTGTCAGAGTCACAGGGTCACTGGTGGAGTCACTGGATCGCTGGCAGAGCCACTGGGTCACTGTCAGAGTCACTGGGTCACTGTCAGAGTCACTGGATCGCTGGCAGAGCCACTGGGTCACTGTCAGAGTCACTGGGTCACTGTCAGAGTCACTGGATCACTGTTAGAATCACTGGGTCACTGTCAGAATCACTGGATCGCTGTCAGAATCACTGGTCACTGTCAGAGTCACTGGATCACTGTCAGAATCACTGGGTCGCTGTCAGAGTCACTGGGTCACTGTCAGAGTCACTGGATCGCTGTCAAAGTCACTGGGTCACTGTCAGAGTCACAGGGTCACTGGTGGAGTCACTGGGTCACTGATGGAGTCACTGGTGGAGTCACTGGGTCACTGTCAGAGTCACTGGGTCACTGTCAGAATCACTGGGTCACTGCCAGAGTCACTGGGTCACTGCCAGACTCACTGGATCACTGTCAGAGTCACTGGATCACTGTCAGAATCATTGGGTCGCTGTCAGAGCCACTGGGTCGCTGTCAGAATCACTGGGTCACTGTCAGTCACTGGATCACTGTCAGAGTCACTGGGTCACTGTCAGAGCCACTGGATCACTGTCAGAGTCACTGGGTCGCTGTCAGAGTCACTGGATCACTGTAAGAGTCACTGGGTCGCTGTCAGAGTCACTGGATCACTGTCAGAGTCACTGGATCACTGTCAGAGTCACTGGGTCACTGTCAGAGTCACTGGGTCGCTGTCAGAGTCACTGGGTCGCTGTCAGAGTCACTGTTGGAGTTGGGTAACTGCTCCTCTGCCCTGTGTTCACTCTAACATCACTCACCCTCTCCCCTTGTTCGCCCACAGAGCTCTGTTCGACTACGACAAGACGAAGGATTGTGGATTCCTGAGCCAAGCCCTCAGTTTCCGATTTGGTGATATCCTGCACGTGATTGATGCCTCAGACGAGGAATGGTGGCAGGCGAGGAAGGTTCACTCCGATGGAGAAAGTGAGGAGATCGGTTTCATTCCCAGCAAGAGGAGGTACAGTAAACAGCAGCTCCAGGCTCATCGGACATTAATACCACATGTCCCAGTTTCCCCAGCACTCAGCTCAACGGGAAATGGTCCGTCGCCAAGGTTCAATGTCATGGGTTCAAATCCCACCCAATCTATTCGAGCATAAAAATACAATTCTCCTCTGTCAGTACTGAGGGAGTGCTGCACTGTCAGAGGGTCAGTACTGAGGGAGTGCCGCACTGTCAGAGGGTCAGTACTGAGGGAGTGCCGCACTGTCAGAGGGTCAGTACTGAGGGAGAGCTGCACTGTCAGAGGGTCAGTACTGAGGGAGTGCCGCACTGTCAGAGGGTCAGTCCTGAGGGAGTGCCGCACTGTCAGAGGGTCAGTACTGAGGGAGTGCCGCACTGTCAGAGGGTCAGTACTGAGGGAGTGCCGCACTGTCAGAGGGTCAGTACTGAGGGAGTGCTGCACTGTCAGAGGGTCAGTACTGAGGGAGTGACGCACTGTCAGAGGGTCAGTACTGAGGGAGTGCCGCACTGTCAGAGGGTCAGTACTGAGGGAGTGCCGCACTGTCAGAGGGTCAGTACTGAGGGAGTGCCGCACTGTCAGAGGGTCAGTACTGAGGGAGAGCCACACTGTCAGAGGTGGCAATATTAGATGGATGTTAAAGTGAGGATCTCTCTGATGAATTTAACACATCGCATTGGCTTCTCTGTGACCACTTTTCAGTGAATGTTTTGTTCTATTCAGGAAATGCTGAGCTCTGGAGGACTTACTTACTGACAGCGGCCTATCTCCATCTTACTGCCCCATACTGGGGCTGTTTAGCACTGGGCTAAATCGCTGGCTTTGAAAGCAGACCAAGGCAGGCCAGCAGCACGGTTCAATTCCCGTAACAGCCTCCCCGAACAGGCGCCGGAATGTGGCGACTAGGGGCTTTTCACAGTAACTTCATTTGAAGCCTACTCGTGACAATAAGCGATTTTCAATTTTCATTTCATTCATTCATTTCATCTCCATGTTGAGGCCTATTTCCCTCTCACGGCTTAACTCTCTCTTACATCCTATCTCAATCTTATGGCCTATCCCTCTCTTACGTCCTATCGCCATCTTGTGGCCTTTCGCCCTCTTTTGTCCGATCTCCCTCTACGGCCGAACTGCATCTTAGCCTATTTTCATCTCGAGACCTGTTTCCCTCTTAAGTCCTGTCTCCATCTTATGTCTGATCTCCCTCTTACGACCTATCCCCCTCTTACGACCTATCCCCCTCTTACGACCTATCCCCCTCTTACGACCTATCTCCCTCTTATGGCCCATCTCCCTCTTATGCCTATCCCCCTCTTACGACCTATCTCCATCTTACGGCCTACCTCCCTCGAACACTGATCTGGTTGTCTGAAGCACTTTGTTGCTGTTATGTGTGTCCCTGACTGCGAGCGGGGTGAGTGTGAGCTGCTTCCCACCGACCGGCTTCCTCTCCTCACTCACCTTGTTTTTTTAATGTTTCCCGACAGGGTTGAAAGAAAAGAGTGGCCGAGACTAAAGAGCAAGGAGAGGGTGAGTAAAGAGCTGTTCAAAGTGGCGGGGTACGGTGGCTGAATACAGAGACAGGAACTGGGCAATCGGCTGCGTGCGATCGCCCGAGGGTCCAGCTGGGAACGGAGCCTGTTCTGGACCCAGGGCCATAAACGCGTTGGAATGGGCAGCGGGCTAACGTGAGGCAGAGCTAACAGGCGGGGACGCGTTGGAACGGGCAGCGGGCTAACGTGAGTGAGGCGGAGCTAACAGGCGGGGACGCGTTGGAATGGGCAGCGGCCTAACGTGAGGCGGAGCTAACAGGCGGGGACGCGTTGGAACGGGCAGCGGGCTAACGTGAGTGAGGCGGAGCTAACAGGCGGGGACGCGTTGGAACGGGCAGCGGGCTAACGTGAGTGAGGCGGAGCTAACAGGCGGGGACGCGTTGGAACGGGCAGCGGGCTAACGTGAGGCGGAGCTAACAGGCGGGGACGCGTTGGAACGGGCAGCGGGCTAACGTGAGTGAGGCGGAGCTAACAGGCGGGGACGCGTTGGAACGGGCAGCGGGCTAACGTGAGGCGGAGCTAACAGGCGGGGACGCGTTGGAACGGGCAGCGGCCTAACGTGAGTGAGGCGGAGCTAACAGGCGGGGACGCGTTGGAACGGGCAGCGGGCTAACGTGAGTGAGGCGGAGCTAACAGGCGGGGACGCGTTGGAACGGGCAGCGGGCTAACGTGAGGCGGAGCTAACAGGCGGGGACGCGTTGGAACGGGCAGCGGGCTAACGTGAGGCGGAGCTAACAGGCGGGGACGCGTTGGAACGGGCAGCGGGCTAACGTGAGGCGGAGCTAACAGGCGGGGACGCGTTGGAACGGGCAGCGGCCTAACGTGAGGCGGAGCTAACAGGCGGGGACGCGTTGGAACGGGCAGCGGGCTAACGTGAGGCGGAGCTAACAGGCGGGGACGCGTTGGAACGGGCAGCGGGCTAACGTGAGTGAGGCGGAGCTAACAGGCGGGGACGCGTTGGAACGGGCAGCGGGCTAACGTGAGTGAGGCGGAGCTAACAGGCAGGGACGCGTTGGAACGGGCAGCGGGCTAACGTGAGGCGGAGCTAACAGGCGGGGACGCGTTGGAACGGGCAGCGGGCTAACGTGAGTGAGGCGGAGCTAACAGGCAGGGACGCGTTGGAACGGGCAGCGGGCTAACGTGAGGCGGAGCTAACAGGCGGGGACGCGTTGGAACGGGCAGCGGGCTAACGTGAGGCAGAGCTAACAGGCGGGGACGCGTTGGAACGGGCAGCGGGCTAACGTGAGGCGGAGCTAACAGGCGGGGACGCGTTGGAACGGGCAGCGGGCTAACGTGAGTGAGGCGGAGCTAACAGGCGGGGACGCGTTGGAACGGGGCAGCGGGCTAACGTGAGTGAGGCGGAGCTAACAGGCGGGGACGCGTTGGAACGGGCAGCGGGCTAACGTGAGTGAGGCAGAGCTAACAGGCGGGGACGCGTTGGAACGGGCAGCGGGCTAACGTGAGGCGGAGCTAACAGGCGGGGACGCGTTGGAACGGGCAGCGGGCTAACGTGAGTGAGGCGGAGCTAACAGGCGGGGACGCGTTGGAACGGGCAGCGGGCTAACGTGAGGCGGAGCTAACAGGCGGGGACGCGTTGGAACGGGCAGCGGGCTAACGTGAGGCGGGGCTAACAGGCGGGGACGCGTTGGAACGGGCAGCGGGCTAACGTGAGGCGGAGCTAACAGGCGGGGACGCGTTGGAACGGGCAGCGGGCTAACGTGAGTGAGGCGGAGCTAACAGGCGGGGACGCGTTGGAACGGGCAGCGGGCTAACGTGAGGCGGAGCTAACAGGCGGGGACGACCTCCATGTGCGCGTGGAAGCTGTCACGTTAACGAAAACCATCGACGGCCGTGCATCCAGCTGCCTGGGGGCCCTGCGCTCTCCCCAATTCCTTCACTAAACTTCCTCCCTCCCCCTCGAAAACTGGGCGGCAGGGTAGCACAGCGGTTAGCACTGTGGCTTCACAGCGCCAGGGTCCCGGGTTCGATTCCCGGCTTGGGTCACTGTCTGTGCGGAGTTTGCACCTTCTCCCCGTGTCTGCGTGGGTTTCCTCCGGGTGCTCCGGTTTCCTCCCATAAGTCCCGAAAGACGTGCTTGTTGGGTGAATTGGACATTCTGAATTCTCCCTCTGTGACCCGAACAGGCGCCAGAATGTGGCGACTAGGGGCTTTTCACAGTAACTTCATTGCAGTGTTAATGTCAGCCTGCTTGTGACAATAATAAAGATGATTAAATCTGACCTTTGGTCCCCTGTCCTTGATGCCTCCTTCGGCCGAGGGTGAAACTGTGTTGGGAAATCGCCCCTTTGCCAACACCTCGGGGCTGGTTTGCTGCGCGACAGGAACTATATCAATGCAGGTTGTTGTTGGCGCAACACCTGCACAAATGTAAATCGAAGGCAACGCTCTCGTCCATCACCTTTCCTGCGCGCGGAATGTGACAGAACCAGGCCGTTCAGCCTGACGTGTCTGTACTAGCCCGTTTGAGGCGAATGGGCGAGGTTGTGCGTCTCGGGTGGGTAGGGGGTGTCGGTGGGGTGTCAGATTCTGTCGATAATCCCAGGGAATGATGATATGGTGAGCCCGCTCGATTCCTGTCCATTCAATAAGGATTGTGTGTGTTTTTCCCGGCTGCCAGGATATCCCCGGTCTGGGTGACGGAGGAGGCTCACAAGGTAAGATCGGGATCCCCCCCCCCCCCCCCCCCACCCCCCTGTCAACCTCGCCATCTCAACTCCTGTTTAGACACTCACACCATGGTGTTGTCGGTGGGGAGAGTTCGAACAGCCCGACTCGCTGCAATGTTTAAACGCTGAAACCTGGTGGAAAGTCGGCCATTCAGCCCCTCTCCAGCCTGTTACACAGAAACAGGAGGCCATTCAGCCCCTCTCCAGCCTGTTACACAGAAACAGGAGGCCATTCAGCCCCTCTCCAGCCTGTTACACAGAAACAGGAGGCCATTCAGCCCCTCTCCAGCCTGTTACACAGGAACAGGAGGAGGCCCATTCAGTCCCTCTCCAGCCTGTTACACAGGAACAGGAGGAAGCCCCATTCAGCCCCTCTCCAGCCTGTTACACAGGAACAGGAGGAAGCCCATTCAGCCCCTCTCCAGCCTGTTACACAGGAACAGGAGGAGGCCCATTCAGCCCCTCTCCAGCCTGTTACACAGGAACAGGAGGAGGCCCATTCAGCCCCTCTCCAGCCTGTTACACAGGAACAGGAGGAGGCCCATTCAGCCCCTCTCCAGCCTGTTACACAGGAACAGGAGGAGGCCCATTCAGCCCCTCTCCAGCCTGTTACACAGGAACAGGAGGAGGCCCATTCAGCCCCTCTCCAGCCTGTTACACAGGAACAGGAGGAGGCCCATTCAGCCCCTCTCCAGCCTGTTACACAGGAACAGGAGGAGGCCCATTCAGCCCCTCTCCAGCCTGTTACACAGGAACAGGAGGAGGCCCATTCAGCCCCTTTCCAGCCTGTTACACAGGAACAGGAGGAGGCCCATTCAGCCCCTCTCCAGCCTGTTACACAGGAACAGGAGGAGGCCCATTCAGCCCCTCTCCAGCCTGTTACACAGGAACAGGAGGAGGCCCATTCAGCCCCTCTCCAGCCTGTTACACAGGAACAGGAGGAGGCCCATTCAGCCCCTCTCCAGCCTGTTACACAGGAACAGGAGGAGGCCCATTCAGCCCCTCTCCAGCCTGTTACACAGGAACAGGAGGAGGCCCATTCAGCCCCTCACCAGCCTGTTACACAGGAACAGGAGGAGGCCATTCAGCCCCTCTCCAGCCTGTTACACAGGAACAGGAGGAGACCCATTCAGCCCCTTCTCCAGCCTGTTACACAGGAACAGGAGGAGGCCCCATTCAGCCCCTCTCCAGCCTGTTACACAGGAACAGGAGGCCCATTCAGCCCCTCTCCAGCCTGTTACACAGCAACAGGAGGAGGCCCCATTCAGCCCCTTCTCCAGCCTGTTACACAGGAACAGGAGGCCCCATTCAGCCCCTCTTCGAGCCTGTTACACAGGAACAGGAGGAGGCCCCATTCAGCCCCTATAGAGCCTGTTACACAGGAACAGGAGGCCCATTCAGCCCCTCTCCAGCCTGTTACACAGGAACAGGAGGCCCATTCAGCCCCTTCTCCAGCCTGTTACACAGGAACAGGAGGAGGCCCCATTCAGCCCCTATAGAGCCTGTTACACAGGAACAGGAGGAGGGCCATTCAGCCCCTCTCCAGCCTGTTAAACAGGAACAGGAGGCCCATTCAGCCCCTCTCCAGCCTGTTACACAGGAACAGGAGGAGGCCCCATTCAGCCCCTATAGAGCCTGTTACACAGGAACAGGAGGAGGGCCATTCAGCCCCTCTCCAGCCTGTTACACAGGAACAGGAGGAGGCCCCATTCAGCCCCTCTCCAGCCTGTTTACACAGGAACAGGAGGCCCATTCAGCCCCTTCTCCAGCCTGTTACACAGGAACAGGAGGAGGCCCCATTCAGCCCCTATAGAGCCTGTTACATAGGAACAGGAGGAGGGCCATTCAGCCCCTCTCCAGCGTGTCCCAGAGCCGATACAGGAAAGGCTCCTTCGCGAACGTGATGCTGTAATGTCCAACAGCCCACTGCCCTATCCTAAACACCCCGAGATCAATTCCACGCCCAGTGCCTGTACTCACAGACTTACCTGGGATCCCGGCTGGCAATCAGTCAATTGTAATATCGCCACCTGTAATTTCAAAACACGCCACAGTTTCACCCCCTCCTCCCTATCTCTCTAACCTCCTCCAGCCCCTACAACCCTCCCTATCTCTCTAACCTCCTCCAGCCCCTACACCCCTCCCTATCTCTGTAACATCCTCCAGCCACTACAACCCTCCCTATCTCTGTAACCTCCTCCAGCCCCTACACCCCTCCCTATCTCTGTAACCCCCTCCAGCCCCTACACCCCCTCCCTATCTCTGTAACCTCCTCCAGCCCCTACACCCCCTCCCTATCTCTGTAACCTCCTCCAGCCCTACACCCCTCCCTATCTCTGTAACCTCCTCCAGACCCTACAACCCTCCCTATCTCTGTAACCTCCTCCAGACCCTACAACCCTCCCTATCTCTGTAACCTCCTCCACCCCTCCCTATCTCTGTAACCTCCTCCAGACCCTACACCCCTCCCTATCTCTGTAACCTCCTCCAGCCCCTACAACCCTCCCTATCTCTGTAACCTCCTCCAGCCCCAACACCCTCCCTATCTCTGTAACCTCCTCCAGCCCCTACAACCCTTCCTATCTCTGTAACCTCCTCCAGCCCCTACAACCCTCCCTATCTCTGTAACCACCTCCAGCCTCTACACCCCCTTCCTATCTCTGTAACCCCCTACAACCCTCCCTATCTCTGTAACCTACTCCAGTCCCTACAACCCTCCCTATCTCTGTAACCTCCTCCAGTCCCTCCACCCCTCCCTATCTCTGTAACCTACTCCAGCCCCTACACCCCTCCCTATCCCTGTAACCTCCTCCAGTCCCTACAACCCTCCCTATCTCTGTAACCTCCTCCAGTCCCTCCAGCCCTCCCTATCTCTGTAACCTACTCCAGCCCCTACACCCCTCCCTATCCCTGTAACCTCCTCCAGTCCCTACAACCCTCTGAGAATTCTGCAGCCCTCCAATTCCTGACGCATGATCATTCCCTGATTCCCGTCGCTCCACCGTGCCTTCAGCTGCCTGCGGAGGGGGAGGGAGGGGGGGGGGAGAAAGCTCTGGAATTCCATCCCAAAACCTCTCCATCTCTCTCTCTCTCTTCCTTCTTTAAGACTCTCCTTCAAATCAAACTGTTTGACTGAATGTTTGGTCACCTGCCCTAATTTCAGCCCATGTGTCTCAATGTTAGTTTCTGTGTGATAATCTCTACTGGGGCATTTTATCAGTTTAACTGTTTAACTATTTTTTAACTAGTTTACCCAGTAGAGGCTGGTTAGCTGTCAATACATTCCCCCATAAGTCCAATATCTCAATCCAGTCAGTGAGTGTTGACCACTCCCAGGTTGTGACCACCAACGATTTTCCTTTTCTCTCAGGCGGCAGGGACGAGCGCGTGTTGAGCTACGAGGCCGTTCTACAAATGGAAGGTGAGTCACGTCCCTGAAATCTTTACCAAATTATCTCCTGCTAGGGCATGGAGATTGTGGGTTCAAGGCCCAGTCCAGAGGCTGCAGTACTGAGGGAGCTCCGCACTGTCAGAGGGTCAGTACTGAGGGAGTGCCGCACTGTCAGAGGGTCAGTACTGAGGGAATGCCGCACTGTCAGAGGGTCAGTACTGAGGGAGTGTCGCACTGTCAGAGGGTCAGTACTGAGGGAGTGCCGCACTGTCAGAGGGTCAGTACTGAGGGAGTGCCGCACTGTCAGAGGGTCAGTACTGACGGAGTGCCGCACTGTCAGAGGGTCAGTACTGAGGGAGTGCCGCACTGTCAGAGGGTCAGTACTGAGGGAGTGCCGCACTGTCAGAGCGTCAGTACTGAGGGAGTGCCGCACTGTCAGAGGGTCAGTACTGAGGGAGTGCCGCACTGTCAGAGGGTCAGTACTGAGGGAGTGCCGCACTGTCAGAGGGTCAGTACTGAGGGAGTGCCGCACTGTCAGAGGGTCAGTACTGAGGGAGTGCCGCACTGTCAGAGGGTCAGTCTGAGGGAGTGCCGCACTGTCAGAGGGTCAGTACTGAGGGAGTGCTGCACTGTCAGAGGGTCAGTACTGAGGGAGTGCCACACTGTCAGAGGGTCAGTACTGAGGGAGTGCCGCACTGTCAGAGGGTCAGTACTGAGGGAGCGCCGCACTGTCAGAGGGTCAGCACTGAGGGAGTGCTGCACTGTCAGAGGGTCAGTACTGAGGGAGTGCCGCACTGCCAGAGGGTCAGTACTGAGGGAGTGCCGCACTGTCAGAGGGTCAGTACTGAGGGAGTGCCGCACTGTCAGAGGGTCAGTACTGAGGGAGTGCCGCACTGTCAGAGGGTCAGTACTGAGGGAGTGCCGCACTGTCAGAGGGTCAGTACTGAGGGAGTGCTGCACTGTCAGAGGGTCAGTACTGAGGGAGTGCTGCACTGTCAGAGGGTCTGTACTGAGGGAGTGCTGCACTGTCAGAGGGTCAGTACTGAGGGAGTGCCGCACTGTCAGAGGGTCAGTACTGAGGGAGTGCTGCACTGTCAGAGGGTCAGTACTGAGGGAGTGCTGCACTGTCAGAGGGTCAGTACTGAGGGAGTGCCGCACTGTCAGAGGGTCAATACTGAGGGAGTGCTGCACTGTCAGAGGGTCAGTGCTGAGGGAGAGCCGCACTGTCAGAGGGTCAGTACTGAGGGAGTGCTGCACTGTCAGAGGGTCAGTACTGAGGGAGTGCCGCACTGTCAGAGGGTCAGTACTGAGGGAGTGCCGCGCTGTCAGAGGGCCAGTACTGAGGGAGTGCTGCACTGTCAGAGGGTCAGTACGGAGGGAGTGCCGCACTGTCAGAGGGTCAGTACTGAGGGAGTGCCGCACTGTCAGAGCGTCAGTACTGAGGGAGTGCTACACTGTCAGAGGGTCAGCACTGAGGGAGTGCTTTTGGGACTCCAGAGGGATGGAACGGTGCTGGAGAAATTGTAATTCTCTCTCCATTATCTGCAGTTCACTACGCTCGTCCGATTATCATCCTGGGACCCACCAAGGACCGGGTGAACGATGACTTGTTGTCCGAATTCCCGGACAAGTTTGGATCGTGTGTGCCACGTGAGTATGTGATCCTGAGTCTGTGTGGCCTGGGCAGATGCAATGACACTGGAACTGTTTCCCTCTCTGACCGTGAGAGATTAACACCCCTTTCGACACGCCCTGCTTTAGATATTGTCGCACACCCCAGACCCTGATCCAATTCTCACTCTGGGTGCCAATAATTCGGAGGCAGGATAAGATGTCAAACAGCAAACAGAGTCTATTTACTCGTCAAACAGCAGAGTCCATTCATCCATTAAACATGAGGATCTATTTTTCAATCATTCAGTAGAGGGTTCAATTCAGCTCCCCTGTTGCGTTGCGCCCAACGGGTGAATCGTGTGCCAGGCCCAAATCAGTCACCTCACTCTCTCCGCTCAGTACGACCTGGATATCGCCGTCTCTGGGACTCTTTGCCGCAGAAGGCTGTGGAGGCCAAATCGCTGAGTGTCTTCAAGACCGAGATAGATAGGTTCTTGATTAATAAGGGGATCAGAGGTTATTGAATCCGTGCAGTGCAGAAAGATGCCATTCGGCCTATCGGGTCTGCACCGAACCTTGGAATGAGCACTCTACGCATGTCCACTCCCCCCATCCATTCCGCCCTATCCCCCCGTAACCGAACTTGCACAGGCCCTGGACACGGCGATTTATTCTGGCCAATCCACCTAACCGGCTCAGATTTGGAATACGGGTTCTGGCAGGAGAATGGGGATCAGAAACATATCAGCCATGATCGAATGGTGGAGCAGACTCGATGGGCCGAGTGGCCTCATTCTGCTCCTATATGGTCTTATTCCAACAAATGTTTTAAAAATGTAAGGGATGGACCCACACACAGATTAAGTGAGTGGGCAATGATCTGGCAAATGGAGAATAATGTGGGAAAGTGTGAACTTGTCCATTTTGGCATGAAGAATAAAGATAACCGCATTATCTAAATGGCGAGAGATTCTGAGGTACAGAGGGATCTGGGTGTCCTAGAGCGTGAATCACAAACAGCGAGTACAGAGGTACAGTGAGTAATTAGGAAAGTTAACAGAATATTATTGTTTATTGCGAGGGGAATGGAAAGTAGGGAGGTTATACAGGGCAATGGTGAGTTCATGTCTGGAGTGTTGTGCACAGTTTTGGTCCCCTGATTAAATGAACTGAAGGGCGGTCACAGAAAGTTTACCCGAGTAATACCAGGAATGAGTGGGCTATCTGGGTAGCCACAATGTGGAGATGCCGGCGTTGGGCTGGGGTGGGCACAGTAAGAAGTCTTACACCACCAGGTTAAAGTCCAACAGGTTTGTTTAGAATCACTACCTTTCAGAGCGTAGCTGAGGAAGGAGCAGTGCTCCGAAAGCTAGTGATTCCAAACAAATCTGTGGGACTTTAACCTGGTGCTGTAAGACTTCTTATTATGAGGAAAGGTTGGAGGAGTTAGGTTCGTATCCGCTGGAGTTTAGAAGGTGACTGAAATAAATCCTGAGGGTGTTATGGTCCAGGGTTCAGAGAACCCCAAAGTGTATCATGGAGTTCACCTGATCCACAACTTTCAATAGATTGTGGTTATGGGGAGCACACGGCCCACTCTACAGGTGTGAACAGAGATCTAAAGTATTTTTAAACAAAAACAATGTTTATTCTGTGAACCCAGTTAACATTTTATAAACATGCAGTAAACATCTTAGCAACCATCGATTCAAATACACCCCCCTTCCCCCAAAAGAATACTGTACTCTGTTAGACACGCATAAGACGAGAACCGTTTTTGCAGAAGGACAGCAGGTTTAAATACTCTACTGCGAGCAGTTACCACTTTGAAATCACCATGTGAACATTCTTTAGCTTGCAGAGATTCATACACATCTCTCTGTGGCTGCAGCTTCTCCAAATCTAAAACAAAACTAAAACAGCCTGTAGCAGACAGCCCAAAGCGTAAGTAAAAGCAGGCAGCCCAGCTCCACCCACTCTCTGACATCATTGATAAACCCCCCCCATTTCTTAAAGGTACACCCACGACAGCTATTTTATAAACACCCATTTCTTAAAGGTACCCTCTGACATGACAAAAAGGGGTATCGACAGGGATGGATGTGGAGAGGATGTTTCCTCTTGTGAGAGAATCTAGAACTCGGGGTCACTGTTGGAAAATAAAGGGGTCGCTTATTTCAGACAGATGAGGAGAACATTTTCACTCTTTCCGCAGACACGACCCGACCCAAACGTGACTACGAGGTGGACGGGCGAGATTACCACTTTGTGGCATCGCGCGATCAGATGGAGACGGACATCCAGAGCCACAGGTTTATTGAGGCGGGCCAGTATAACAGCCACCTGTACGGTACCAGTGTCCAGTCGGTACGGGAGGTGGCGGAGCAGGTAAACACGGCGGCGACTCCGACCCAGGCCACGTTCCTACATCCGTTCCTGCATCCCTGTGGAGCCGAGGTGCCAGAGGGGGGGAATACTCCCCACCGTGGATTGTGCGCCACTCACGGCAACAGGGGTAGTGGGGGGCACCCTGCCACCCCCAGAGAATTCAAGCCTGGCATTTACTCTGTCCCAAAGAGCAATGCTGCCCCCTGGTGCTGGCTGCGTGCATTGCACCAATGCCCAGCTCTGCAGAAGTAGGGGGTACTACAGACCAGTTCTTGCCCAGTACGCTGTAACACCTGGTAATACTGCCCTAAAGTCGCGGTTAGTGGCTGATGGGTCCATACAAGTGGTGGACAGAGGAACAAAAGGGGAGGCGAGCCAGTGCTTCCTTCAGCAGCCAGCGCTGAGGATCTGGAATGCACTTGGCTGAGAAGGTTTGGGGGAGGAGAGAGAGGTGGGGGGGGGGGGGGGGGGGGGAGAGGAGAGAGAGGGGGGGGGGGGGGGGGGAGGAGAGAGAGGTGGGGGGGGGGGACGGACTTAAATCCGGGCTTTTCCGAAAGGGGCTGTGAAGCAGCAGAGACCAAGGGGGAAGAGCAGAGGGAGTGAGACATGGGGGTGAATTGCCAAGGCAGAGGGCCAGCACAGAGGCGAGGGGCTGAATGGTCCATGCTGTAACCATTTTACAATGCTGCCTGCTAGATCTATCAATGAAACTGTTATGTTAATCTTGAGGATTGGGGATTACCTTTCTGCTGTTTACCATCCATATTGAATCTTGCTGTGTCTATATCGGTCTGTCAGTGTCTGTGTCTCGCAGACCTCCTCCTTTTTTGTTGCCATCTCTTTTCCTTCCGACCCTGTGAGATTCTCTCTACCTGAAAGTGGATTGTTTGTAGCTGGATATTCAGAATCCCCCCCCCCCCCCCCCCCCGCTCTCTGTGCCTCTGCCTGGGGGGTCCTTCCCTCCCTCCCCCTCCCTGTCTGCTCACAATAAGCCAAGTTTTCTCTCTGTCTGCACAGGGGAAGCATTGCATCCTGGATGTATCAGCGAACGCGGTGCGCCGGTTACAGGCAGCCCACCTTCACCCCATCGCCATTTTCATCAGACCGAAGTCGCTGGAAAATATCCTGTGAGTATCAGATTGGCAGATTTCCACCTTTTGGGGTTCGGCGTGGTGGGGGGGGGGGGGGGCGTGCTAGCCGTCCGGGATAGAGTAAGCCCAATTCAGCCCCCATTCTCCCTGCACACTGTTTCCTGCAAAACACATTTGCTCCCCTCACCCCTAAAACCTGCTGCTGTCCATACCCTGATTGCCCCTGCCCCCTTTCCCCCCCCCACCCCGGTTTGACCCCCGCCACCATCTCCCCTGTCACACTGCCTACTCCGAGACCCATTGTTACCCCCCCCCACCCTGTGGGGGTTTCATCACCTCCATGCCTTTGCTTGCCCATTTGCTCTCGGGGATTAGCCTGGTTCCTGGGTCCTGCACACTCTCCACTGCCCTGAACATCCTCCCGGTGCCTTGCCAGGACTGGGCAGAGTCGGACAATTTACCTTTTCAAAGAGGCACGAACATACAATTGATCAGCCCGCTCCCACCACCCCTCCGCTGCCAATGAAGAGATCCTCAAACAGGCCTCCATCTCGCCCAGACCCTCACTTGGAGCCCCAAAGGGGGAACTTTCTCTTCTCCAGTTGAAGGAATTCTGCTGTGTTCCCCAACCAGCCGACCCCCTTGCTGGCTCCATCCACCTCCACTCCAGTAGAATTGACCATCGGACTTGACTAAAGCCACGACGTCAGTCCCCACCCCCTTCTCCAACAGCTCCGGCAGCTCTGAAACCCCAAAGATCACCACCAGAGGGCGCGGCAATACCTCCACCCCAGCAATTTTCCATCATGTTTCGGATGTCGAGCTCCAGAACCCCACCGATCGCGGACGTGAGAAAACATTGTCAACGTGGTTTGCCAGCAGCTCTTCCTCGCCGTAATTTACCTTCTAGAAAGCAAACACTTCCTTCCACACGGAGGCCAGGAATATCGGCCCATCTTGTAATAGGCACCAGGCAGTGTAATGGATAAACAACCAGACACACCGATCGAACCGGGAATCCACGACCAGCGCCGAGCCGCAAAGGGTGGCAGCCTCGACCCTCAGATAGAGGGTCAGTACTGAGGGAGTGCCGCACTGTCAGAGGGTCAGTACTGAGGGAGTGCCGCACTGTCAGAGGGTCAGTACTGAGGGAGTGCCGCACTGTCAGAGGGTCAGTACTGAGGGAGTGCCGCACTGTCA
This sequence comes from Scyliorhinus canicula, assembly GCF_902713615.1. Classification (NCBI taxonomy): domain Eukaryota; kingdom Metazoa; phylum Chordata; class Chondrichthyes; order Carcharhiniformes; family Scyliorhinidae; genus Scyliorhinus; species Scyliorhinus canicula. The sequence goes on from NC_052174.1 coordinate 15,155,105, forward strand.
GAGGGTCAGTACTGAGGGAGTGCCGCACTGTCAGAGGGACAGTACTGAGGGAGTGCTGCACTGTCAGAGGGTCAGTACTGAGGGAGTGCCGCACTGTCAGAGGGTCAGTACTGAGGGAGTGCCGCACTGTCAGAGGGTCAGTACTGAGGGAGTGCCGCACTGTCAGAGGGTCAGTACTGAGGGAGTGCCGCACTGTCAGAGGGTCAGTACTGAGGGAGTGCCGCACTGTCAGAGGGTCAGTACTGAGGGAGTGCCGCACTGTCAGAGGGTCAGTACTGAGGGAGTGCCGCACTGTCAGAGGGTCAGTACTGAGGGAGTGCCGCACTGTCAGAGGGTCAGTGCTGAGGGAGTGCCGCACTGTCAGAGGGTCAGTACTGAGGGAGTGCCGCACTGTCAGAGGGTCAGTACTGAGGGAGTGCTGCACTGTCAGAGGGTCAGTACTGAGGGAATGCCGCACTGTCAGAGGGTCAGTACTGAGGGAGTGCCACACTGTCAGAGGGTCAGTACTGAGGGAGTGCTGCACTGTCAGAGGGTCAGTACTGAGGGAGTGCCGCACTGTCAGAGGGTCAGTACTGAGGGAATGCCGCACTGTCAGAGGGTCAGTACTGAGGGAGTGCTGCACTGTCAGAGGGTCAGTACTGAGGGAGTGTCGCACTGTCAGAGGGTCAGTACTGAGGGAGTGCCGCACTGTCAGAGGGTCAGTACTGAGGGAGTGCCGCACTGTCTGTGGTCCTGTGTTTTGGATGAGATGCTAAACTGACAATTCATCAATCCCTCAATCAACATCATTGGGAGAACGGTGCTTTAGTAGCTGGTAAACTGGGAGATTCCCAGGTGGTGAAAGCGCTACTTAAATTCAGGTCCTGTGAAAGGAAGTCAATTGATAATGGCCCAGTTGCCTGATTGATGGGGATGGGTGAGTGTGTGCTCTGAGCTTGGCAGAGGACTGCGTACCCAATGCAGTGGAATGGACAAAGGATGGTTCCAGTTACTCCATGTTTTGTGTTACAGGGAGATTAATAAAAGACTGACAGAGGAACAAGCCCGTAAGGCGTACGAGAGAGCTGTGAAATTGGAACAAGAATTCACCGAGTGTTTCTCAGGTGCGTGACCAGCTTGCAAGCAGCCCCTTGCCCAGATACTTTGAAGGGTGCCATCAGAAGCCATGGCCCCCAAAGAGTCTCTGTCGATACGTCAGACATGCAGAGCCCTGTCAGATGTTTAAAGATTCCAGCTATCGATACAGGGATAAATGCTGGATGGATTGGACAGGGGATATGTCAAGAGGTTGTTTAAACTAAACTATTGGCCATAAACACAAGAGAGCCACTAATTATTTCAGTGTGGGAGAATGTGGGACACCAACGGGGAGTGGGGAGAATGTGGGACACCCACGGGGAGTGGGGAGAATGTGGGACACCCACGGGGAGTGGGGAGGATGTGGGACTCGCTCCCACGGGGAGTGGGGAGAATGTGGGACTGGCTCCCACGGGGAGTGGGGAGAATGTGGGACTCACTCCCGCGGGGAGTGGGGAGAATGTGGGACTCGCTCCCACAGGGAGTGGGGAGGATGTGGTACTCGCTCCCACGGGGAGTGGGGAGAATGTGGGACTGGCTCCCACAGGGAGTGGGGGGAATGTGGGACTCGCTCCCACGGGGAGTGGGGAGAATGTGGGACACCCTCCCACAGGGAGTGGGGAGGATGTGGGACTCGCTCCCACGGGGAGTGGGGAGAATGTGGGACACCCACGGAGAGTGGGGAGGATGTGGGACTCGCTCCCACGGGGAGTGGGGAGAATGTGGGACTCGCTCCCACGGGGAGTGGGGAGGATGTGGGACTCGCTCCCACGGAGAGTCGGGAGAATGTGGGACTCGCTCCCACAGGGGAGTGGGGAGGATGTGGGACTCGCTCCCACGGGGAGTGGGGAGAATGTGGGACTGGCTCCCACAGGGAGTGGGGAGGATGTGGGACTCGCTCCCACAGGGAGTGGGGAGGATGTGGGACTCGCTCCCACGGAGAGTCGGGAGAATGTGGGACTCGCTCCCACAGGGGAGTGGGGAGGATGTGGGACTCGCTCCCACGGGGAGTGGGGAGAATGTGGGACTGGCTCCCACAGGGAGTGGGGAGGATGTGGGACTCGCTCCCACAGGGAGTGGGGAGGATGTGGGACTCGCTCCCACAGGGAGTGGGGAGGATGTGGGACTCGCTCCCACAGGGAGTGGGGAGAATGTGGTACTCGCTCCCACGGGGAGTGGGGAGAATGTGGGACTGGCTCCCACAGGGAGTGGGGAGGATGTGGGACTCGCTCCCACAGGGAGCGGGGAGAATTTGGGACTGTCTCCCACGGGGAGTGGGGAGGATGTGGGACTGGCTCCCACGGGGAGTGGGGAGGATGTGGGACTGGCTCCCACGGGGAGTGGGGAGAATGTGGGACTCGCTCCCACGGGGAGTGGGGAGAATGTGGGACTCGCTCCCACAGGGAGTGGGGAGGATGTGGGACTCGCTCCCACAGGGAGTGGGGAGAATGTGGTACTCGCTCCCACGGGGAGTGGGGAGAATGTGGGACTGGCTCCCACAGGGAGTGGGGAGGATGTGGGACTCGCTCCCACAGGGAGCGGGGAGAATTTGGGACTGTCTCCCACGGGGAGTGGGGAGGATGTGGGACTGGCTCCCACGGGGAGTGGGGAGAATGTGGGACACGCTCCCACGGGGAGTGGGGAGAATGTGGGACTCGCTCCCACGGGGAGTGGGGAGGATGTGGGACTCGCTCCCACGGGGAGTGGGGAGAATGTGGGACTCACTCCCACGGGGAGTGGGGGAGAATGTGGGACTCGCTCCCACGGGGAGTGGGGAGAATGTGGGACTCGCTCCCACGGGGAGTGGGGAGAATGTGGGACTGGCTCCCACGGGGAGTGGGGAGAATGTGGGACTCGCTCCCGCGGGGAGTGGGGAGAAGGTGGGACTCGCTCCCACAGGGAGTGGGGAGAATGTGGGACTCGCTGCCACGGGGAGTGGGGAGAATGTGGAACTCGCTCCCACGGGGAGTGGGGAGAATGTGGGACACCCTCCCACGGGGAGTGGGGAGAATGTGGGACTCGCTCCCACGGGGAGTGGGGAGAATGTGGGACACCCTCCCACAGGGAGTGGGGAGAATGTGGGTCTCACTCCCACAGGGAGTGGGGAGAATGTGGGTCTCGCTCCCACAGGGTGTGCCCAAGGGGCTGTTTAGTTCACAGGGCTAATCGCTGGCTTTGAAAGCAGACCAAAGGCAAGCCAGCAGCACGGTTCGATTCCCGTAACAGCCTCCCCGAACAGGCGCCGGAATGTGGCGACTAGGGGCTTTTCACAGTAACTTCATTTGAAGCCTACTCGTGACAATTTTCTTCACAATTTACACCCCCACCAACAAACAGTAAACGGTAACGAATACAATGTCAATCCCCTTATTAACAATGATCCCATCCCCCCCCCCCCCCCCCCCCCCCCCGGCCAAACAACGGCCCACCTGACAATATAAACATCAAATAAAACAAATCTCTCAAGGAGGAAAAAAAGGAATCAGGAACGGCCGATGGTCACCGTTGACATATACAGTCCACCCCCCCCTCTAAAACCCCCCCCCCTTTTCAACGCCATCCAATCCCCAACAGAGTACCGTGAATGACACCCATGAATTGCAGACACCCCCCCTCCACGACTCCTCCCCTCCAATTCCTCTTGTAAACTCCTCCCCCCCAACCTCGGTTCCTTCCCCCAACTTTCCACCCCAGCTAGACTCACCGAAAGCTGTTCTGTCAGGCTCCGATGGCCGCAGCCGCTCTCCCCACCTCACTCCCGGTCACTGGCCGGCTTAAACCGGCCAGCGTGGAGGCCCCCGCCCGGGTCTCCTTCCCCCTAGCCCGCTCCCAGGGAAACCAAAAAATCCACTTTAGCACACAACCCTTAGTACCCTTTAGTACACACCCAAGCCCCAAAGAACCATCATTGCAAATGTAAGTCCCAACTCTTCCCTTGTCCAAATATATACAGCGTCAATTCATTTAGTACAAACACCAACACGCAGGGAAAAAATAAAGTTACATGAGGCTACATTGGTACACGACACCCTCTCAGTCCCATTTCTCAATTCTGCCACAGTCCTTCTGCCTTCGCAAACTCCTCCGCCTCTTCCGCCATCCCAAAATAAAAGTCCTTGGATTTGTAGGTCACCCCCAACTTAGCTGGATATAATATGCCACACTGCACCTTGCTGATGTACAGTGCCTTCTTCACCCGGCTGAAGGCAGCCCGCCTCCTCGCCAGCTCCACCGTAAAGTCCTGGTATACACATGTACCAGCTCCAGCCCACTGCACCACCCGCTTCTGCTTTGCCCAGCACAGGACCTTCTCCTTCACGCTGTACCTACGGAAACACAAAGTCACTACTCTTGGCAGCTCACTCACCTTTTGGTATGGGCCTCCACAACCGATGAGCCTGATCCAGTTCGTATCGAGAGGGATTGTCCCCCTCCCCCAATAGCTTCGCCAACATCGTGGCAAAGTACTCCGTCGGCCTCGGGCCTTCCACCCCTTCAGGCAGACCCACGATCAGATTCTGCCGCCTGGATCTGTTTTCCAGGTCTTCCATTTTGGCTCGCAGACCCTTGTTGGTCTCTATCACCCTCTGCAACTCCTTCCCCATCGAGGCGAGTTGATCACTGTGCTTCAATAATGCCTCTTCCACTTCCTTCAGTGTCTCACCTTGCTCCTGCACCTCCGCGCTACTCTTGATATCGCCGCCCTCACCGGGGCAATCGCCTCCTCCACCAGCACTTTCAATATTGCCCCCATTTCGTTCATCGCTTCCATGTGCTTTGTGAACTATTTTTCAAGTTCCACAACCATCATTTTGGTCATTTCTTCTGCTGTGAGCGATGCGGCCCCCTGTGGTGCCGCAGCCTCCGCTTTCCTTACAGTTCCTGCGCTGACTTTTCCACTCACCAGCGGACTTATGTTAACCCCTTTTTCACGGCCGTTTTTTCCCCAAGCTTGGACATTTCTCCTCCCTGCGCCTTCTCACAGCTTTTTCAGCCTACGTTGCCCCTGGGACCAGGCGTTAAAACCCCAAAATTTCTATTCCTGAGCGGGAGCCCCTCCAGTGTGTGGCTGCCTCCCGCCCGCCATCACCGGACGTCCCACTGCAATTCCCTCGTTATGAGGTTTTCCTCCTCAAACTGACATCCTGTGTCTCTCCCTCTTTTTTGCAGCGATTGTGGACGGTGACAGTTTCGAGGAGATCTACATCCGATCCAAGCACGTCATCGAGGAGCATTCTGGCCCATATATCTGGGTCCCTTCCAGGGAAAGACTCTAGGATAACTCCCTACAACTGCTGACTGATCTCATCCATGCTAATCCTGGCCCATCCCGAGCTTCTACAAACTGCTGTCATCTCTCGCAGGATCTGACCCCCCCTTTATACACACAGATACACACAGATATACACACACAGATATACACAGATATACACACACAGATACACACACACAGATATACACAGATATACACACACAGATACACACAGATATACACAGATATACACACACAGATACACACACACAGATACACACACACAGATACACACACACAGATACACACACAGATACACACACACAGAGATACACACACACAGATACACACACACACAGATACACACACACACAGATACACACACACACACAGATACACACACACACAGATACACACACACAGATATACACACACACAGATACACACACACACAGATACACACACATACACACACATATACACAAACACACGTACACAAGTCACACACACACATGTATGTGTACACACACACACAATTTTTTTCGTTCTTTCATTCTCTCCACTTTTGGGATGGGCAGAGGAATTTAAGAAAAATGTTTTATAAGAAAAAGAGGACAGCCTTGCGTGTGAGCTGTATGTTTCCGCACTGTGCAAAACTCGCTTGTGCATGCTTCGTGTGTAAAGCAAGCAAATAACAAGGACCTTCGAACGAACAAATGAAAGAAACAAAAATGACCAGCCCCTCACCTTGCGAAGCACGATGGGGGCCATCCGTCTGTGGAGCCTGAGCTATCGGTTGTACAAAATCTTGGCTTGCCTCTGTACATAACTTCCTTATTTTAAGAAAAAAAACTCGTGCAAACTGAAAAAAAAACACACAGCGCAGAAGAAGAAGAAAAATGACAAAAAAAAGACTTTAAAATATTGCTTTCTGTTCTCTACTCTCCTCCCCTTCCTGGTATCGTCTGGTATTGCTCTGCCTGCACTCGAAAGAGGAAAAAAAAATAAAATAAAAATAATCATTGAGAGTAAATAAATGCGAGGGTGGATGGACGCACGGAAGGAAAGCAGCATGAATCCCTGATGAACGCCTGATGCAAACGGTGATCATCTTACTTCGCTCGCTTGTTCTCACGGACTGTGGAAAACACCCTCCATCAGATGATGTGGCTGCTGTCTCTCTCTCTCTCTCTCTCCACACCCACTGCAAGATCGAAAGCCTCCCAGGAAAGCACGGTGGTTAGCACTCACATCTCCAGTGTCCCGGGTTCGATTCCCGGCTTGGGTCACTCTGCGGAATCTGCACGTTCTCCCCGTGTCTGCGTGGGTTTCCTCCGGGTGCTCCAGTTTCCTCCCACAAGTCCCGAAAGACGTGCTGTTAGGCGAATTGGACATTCTGAATTCTCCCTCTGTGTACCCGAATAGGCGCCGGAATGTGGCGACTAGGGGATTTTCACAGTAACTTTGCTGCAGTGTAAATGTCAGCTTAATGGAGAGGCAGATCCTCAGACCTCCGTGGTGAAGAAGTTTCCTCATCTGGGTCCCAAAGGATTGCACCCTGTAACCTGAGGCTCCACCTCCCCGTCTTCCCCGACCAGCAGAAACAATCTCTCAGCGCCCACACGATCACCCCCGCCCCCCCCCCCGTGGAGAACTCTCAGCGCCCACACGATCACACACCACCCCCTGCACTCAGAATCATTTCTGTCTCAATGAGATCTCCTCTCCTCATTGACCGTAGGCCCAATTTATTCAGCTTCACATCTCGGTTATGGAGCGGTCTCGTAGGGAGCGTGACGGGAGCATCGCCACTCTCATTTCGGGCCTTGGCAGGAACAGGGTGGCAGGCCTCTCTCTGTGGGTGGGGCAGAGGCTGACGGCCTTCACAGCGATGGAGAAATGTTCCGTTAGCCGGTGGGAAATTGGGGGGGGGGGGTGGAAGGAGGAGAAGGGGGCAGGGCTGGTGGGGGAGAACGAAGAATGAGGGAGGCAGCAGATTTCCTCCAGCCCCTCTCACCTCTGGCGCTCCCTCCCTTGAACAAACGGCAGGCCCACCGGCCTCTGGCTCTGTCCCACACTGGCCGGGTCTGAGGGGGGTACCTGACAACTCCCCAGTTCAGGGGTTGATGGGCTGCTGATGCCAAAAGCGGGTGTTAAAGGGGATTGCGCAAAAGGTTTCAGCTGGAAGTGCCCCGGATCACCCGCGTGGGTTGGGTCTGGGGAATTTTCTGCGCAGAGCTCACGTTGGGGGAGACGACTGTCAGCTCGTGGCTGCCGCACGATTGTAGTTAATTGGAGGACTGTAGGCAACAGCGTAGAGAGGGATGGTGAGGGAGCCACTTTGAGAATTGTTCAGAGCACACTGAATGCAGGAACATTGTGGATAGCACGGGTCTCAGTAAATGAGAGGAACAGAGAGAGAGAGAGAGAAAGGGTGATGCTGCTCTGGATGGTGGGTTAGAGGCAGTGAGGAGTGGGGTTGCTCTGGATGGTAGAGGCAGTGAGGAGTGGGGTTGCTCTGGATGGTGGGTTAGAGGCAGTGAGGAGTGGAGTTGCTCTGGATGGTGGGTTAGAGGCAGTGAGGAGTGGAGTTGCTCTGGATGGTAGAGGCAGTGAGGAGTGGAGTTGCTCTGGATGGTAGAGGCAGTGAGGAGTGGGGTTGCTCTGGATGGTGGGTTAGAGGCAGTGAGGTGTGGAGTTGCTCTGTATGGTAGAGGCAGTGAGGAGTGGAGTTGCTCTGGATGGTGGGTTAGAGGCAGTGAGGAGTGGAGTTGCTCTGGATGGTAGAGGCAGTGGAGTGGGGTTGCTCTGGATGGTAGAGGCAGTGAGGAGTGGAGTTGCTCTGGATGGTAGAGGCAGTGAGGAGTGGAGTTGCTCTGGATGGTAGAGGCAGTGAGGAGTGGAGTTGCTCTGGATGGTAGAGGCACTGAGGAGTGGAGTTGCTCTGGATGGTAGAGGCAGTGAGGAGTGGAGTTGCTCTGGATGGTAGAGGCAGTGAGGAGTGGGGTTGCTCTGGATGGTAGAGGCAGTGAGGAGTGGAGTTGCTCTGGATGGTAGAGGCAGTGAGGAGTGGAGTTGCTCTGGATGGTAGAGGCAGTGAGGAGTGGAGTTGCTCTGGATGGTAGAGGCAGTGAGGAGTGGAGATGCTCTGGATGGTAGAGGCAGTGAGGAGTGGAGTTGCTCTGGATGGTGGGTTAAAGGCAGTGAGGAGTGGAGTTGCTCTGGATGGTAGAGGCAGTGAGGAGTGGAGTTGCTCTGGATGGTAGAGGCAGTGAGGAGTGGGGTTGCTCTGGATGGTAGAGGCAGTGAGGAGTGGAGTTGCTCTGGATGGTGGGTTAGAGGCAGTGAGGAGTGGAGTTGCTCTGTATGGTAGAGGCAGTGAGGAATGGAGTTGCTCTGGATGGTGGGTTAGAGGCAGTGAGGAGTGGAGTTGCTCTGGATGGTAGAGGCAGTGAGGAGTGGAGTTGCTCTGTATGGTAGAGGCAGTGAGGAATGGAGTTGCTCTGGATGGTAGAGGCAGTGAGGAGTGGAGTTGCTCTGGATGGTGGGTTAGAGGCAGTGAGGAGTGGAGTTGCTCTGGATGGTGGGTTAGAGGCAGTGAGGAGTGGAGTTGCTCTGGATGGTAGAGGCAGTGAGGAGTGGAGTTGCTCTGGATGGTAGAGGCAGTGAGGAGTGGAGTTGCTCTGGATGGTAGAGGCAGTGAGGAGTGGAGTTGCTCTGGATGGTAGAGGCAGTGAGGAGTGGAGTTGCTCTGGATGGTAGAGGCAGTGAGGAGTGGGGTTGCTCTGGATGGTGGGTTAGAGGCAGTGAGGAGTGGGGTTGCTCTGGATGGGTTAGAGGCAGTGAGGAGTGGAGTTGCTCTGCATGGTAGAGGCAGTGAGGAGTGGAGTTGCTCTGGATGGTAGAGGCAGTGAGGAGTGGGGTTGCTCTGGATGGTAGAGGCAGTGAGGAGTGGGGTTGCTCTGGATGGTGGGTTAGAGGCAGCGAAGAGTGGGGTTGCTCTGGATGGTGTGTTAGAGGCAGTGAGGAGTGGGGTTGCTCTGGATGGTAGAGGCAGTGAGTAGTGGGGTTGCTCTGGATGGGAGAGGCAGTGAGGAGTGGAGTTGCTCTGGATGGTGGGTTAGAGGCAGTGAGGAGTGGAGTTGCTCTGGATGGTAGAGGCAGTGAGGAGTGGAGTTGGTCAGGATGGTAGAGGCAGTGAGGAGTGGAGTTGCTCTGGATGGTGGGTTAGAGGCAGCGAGGAGTGGGGTTGCTCTGGATGGTGTGTTAGAGGCAGTGAGGAGTGGAGTTGCACTGGATGGTGGGTTAGAGGCAGTGAGGAGTGGAGTTGCTCTGGATGGTGGGTTAGAGGCAGTGAGGAGTGGAGTTGCTCTGGATGGTGGGTTAGAGGCAGTGAGGAGTGGGGTTGCTCTGGATGGTGGGTTAGAGGCAGTGAGGAGTGGAGTTGCTCTGGATGGTGGGTTAGAGGCAGTGAGGAGTGGGGTTGCTCTGGATGGTGGGTTAGAGGCAGTGAGGAGTGGAGTTGCTCTGGATGGTAGAGGCAGTGAGGAGTGGAGTTGCTCTGAATGGTAGAGGCAGTGAGGAGTAGAGTTGCACTGGGTGGTAGAGGCAGTGAGGAGTGGAGTTGGTCAGGATGGTAGAGGCAGTGAGGAGTGGAGTTGCTCTGGATGGTGGGTTAGAGGCAGTGAGGAGTGGAGTTGCTCTGGATGGTAGAGGCAGTGAGGAGTGGGGTTGCTCTGGATGGTGGGTTGGAGGCAGTGAGGAGTGGAGTTGCTCTGGATGGTGGGTTAGAGGCAGTGAGGAGTGGAGTTGCTCTGGATGGTGGGTTAGAGGCAGTGAGGAGTGGGGTTGCTCTGGATGGTGGGTTAGAGGCAGTGAGGAGTGGAGTTGCTCTGGATGATAGAGGCAGTGAGTAGTGGAGTTGCTCTGGATGGTAGAGGCAGTGAGGAGTGGAGTTGCTCTGGATGGTTGAGGCAGTGAGGAGTGGAGTTGCTCTGGATGGTAGAGGCAGTGAGGAATGGAGTTGCTCTGGATGGTAGAGGCAGTGAGGAGTGGAGTTGCTCTGGATGGTAGAGGCAGTAAGGAGTGGGGTTACTCTGGATGGTGGGTTAGAGGCAGTGAAGAGTGGAGTTGCTCTGGATGGTGGGTTAGAGGCAGTGAGGGGTAGAGTTGCTCTGGATGGTAGAGGCAGTGAGGAGTGGAGTTGCTCTGGATGGTAGAGGCAGTGAGGAGTGGAGTTGCTCTGGATGGTAGAGGCAGTGAGGAGTGGAGTTGCTCTGGATGATAGAGGCAGTGAGGAGTAGAGTTGCTCTGGATGGTAGAGGCAGTGAGGAGTGGAGTTGCACTGGATGGTAGAGGCAGTGAGGAGTGGAGATGCTCTGGATGGTAGAGGCAGTGAGGAGTGGGGTTGCTCTGGATGGTAGAGGCAGTGAGAAGTGGAGTTGCTCTGGATGGCGGGTTAGAGGCAGTGAGGAATGGAGTTGCTCTGGATGGTGGGTTAGATGCAGTGAGGAGTGGAGTTGCTCTGGATGGTAGAGGCAGTGAGGGGTGGAGTTGCTCTGGATGGTAGAGGCAGTGAGGGGTGGAGTTGCTCTGGATGGTAGAGGCAGTGAGGAGTGGAGTTGCTCTGGATGGTGGGTTAGAGGCAGTGAGGAGTGGAGTTGCTCTGGATGGTAGAGGCAGTGAGGAGTGGGGTTGCTCTGGATGGTAGAGGCAGTGAGGGGTGGAGTTGCTCTGGATGGTAGAGGTAGTGAGGAGTGGAGTTGCTCTGAATGGTAGAGGCAGTGAGGAGTGGGGTTGCTCTGGATGGTAGAGGCAGTGAGGAGTGGAGATGCTCTGGATGGTGAGTTAGAGGCAGTGAGGAGTAGGGTTGCTCTGGATGGCGGGTTAGAGGCAGTGAGGAGTGGAGATGCTCTGGATGGTGGGTTAGAGGCAGTGAGGAGTGGAGTTGCTCTGGATGGTGGGTTGGAGGCAGTAAGGAGTGGGGTTGCTCTGGGTAGTATAGGCAGAGAGGGGTGGAGGTGCTCTGGATGGTAGAGGCAGTGAGGAGTGGAGTTGCTCTGGATGGTAGAGGCAGTGAGGAGTGGAGTTGCTCTGGATGGTAGAGGCAGTGAGGAGTGGAGTTGCTCTGGATGGAAGAGGCAGTGAGGGGTGGAGTTGCACTGGATGGTAGACGCAGTGAGGAGTGGAGTTGCACTGGATGGTGGGTTAGAGGCAGTGAGGAGTGGAGTTGCTCTGGATGGTAGAGGCAGTGAGGGGTGGAGTTGCTCTGGATGGTAGAGGCAGTGAGGAGTGGGGTTGCTCTGGATGGTAGAGGCAGTGAAGAGTGGGGTTGCTCTGGATGGTGGGTTAGAGGCAGTGAGGAGTGGAGTTGCTCTGGATGGTGGGTTAGAGGCAGTGAGGAGTGGGGTTGCTCTGGATGGTAGAGGCAGTGAGGAGTGGAGTTGCTCTGTATGGTAGAGGCAGTGAGGAGTGGAGTTGCTCTGGATGGTGGGTTAGAGGCAGTGAGGAGTGGGGTTGCTCTGGATGGTAGAGGCAGTGAGGAGTGGAGTTGCTCTGGATGGTAGAGGCAGTGAGGAGTGGGGTTGCTCTGGATGGTGGGTTAGAGGCAGTGAGGAGTGGGGTTGCTCTGGATGGTAGAGGCAGTGAGGAGTGGAGTTGCTCTGGATGGTAGAGGCAGTGAGGAGTGGAGTTGCTCTGGATGGTGGGTTAGAGGCAGTGAGGAGTGGGGTTGCTCTGGATGGTAGAGGCAGTGAGGAGTGGAGTTTCTCTGGATGGTAGAGGGAGTGAGGAGTGGAGTGGCTCTGGATGGTAGAGGCAGTGAGGAGTGGAGTTGCTCTGGATGGTAGAGGCAGTGAGGAGTGGAGTTGCTCTGGATGGTAGAGGTAGTGAGGAGTGGAGTTGCTCTGGATGGTGGGTTAGAGGCAGTGAGGGGTGGAGTTGCTCTGGATGGTAGAGGCAGTGAGGAGTGGGGTTGCTCTGGATGGTAGAGGCACTGAGGAGTGGAGTTGCTCTGGATGGTAGAGGCAGTGAGGAGTGGAGCTGCTCTGGATGGTGGGTTAGAGGCAGTGAGGAGTGGGGTTGCTCTGGATGGTAGAGGCAGTGAGGAGTGGAGTTGCTCTGGATGGTGGGTTAGAGGCAATGAGGAGTGGAGTTGCTCTGGATGGTAGAGGCAGTGAGGAGTGGAGTTGCTCTGGATGGTGGGTTAGAGGCAGTGAGGAGTGGGGTTGCTCTGGATGGTGGGTTAGAGGCAGTGAGGAGTGGGGTTGCTCTGGATGGTGGGTTAGAGGCAGTGAGGAGTGGGGTTGCTCTAGATGGTAGAGGCAGTGAGGAGTGGGGTTGCTCTGGATGGTAGAGGCAGTGAGGAGTGGAGTTGCTCTGGATTGTGGGTTAGAGGCAGTGAGGAGTGGGGTTGCTCTGGATGGTAGAGGCAGTGAGGAGTGGAGTTGCTCTGGATGGTGGGTTAGAGGCAGTGAGGAGTGGAGTTGCTCTGGATGGTAGAGGCAGTGAGGAGTGGAGTTGCTCTGAATGGTGGGTTAGAGGCAGTGAGGAGTGGGGTTGCTCTGGATGGTGGGTTCGAGGCAGTGAGGGGTGGAGTTGCTCTGGATGGTATAGGCAGTGAGGAGTGGAGTTGCTCTGGATGGTATAGGTAGTGAGGAGTGGGGTTGCTCTGGATGGTGGGTTAGAGGCAGTGTGGGGTGGAGTTGCTCTGGATGGTATAGGCAGTGAGGAGTGGAGTTGCTCTGGATGGTATAGGCAGTGAGGAGTGGAGTTGCTCTGGATGGTAGAGGCAGTGAGGAGTGGGGTTGCTCTGGATGGTAGAGGCAGTGAGGAGTGGAGTTGCTCTGGATGGTAGAGGCAGTGAGGAGTGGGGTTGCTCTGGATGGTGGGTTAGAGGCAGTGAGGAGTGGGGTTGCTCTGGATGGTAGAGGCAGTGAGGAGTGGGGTTGCTCTGGATGGTGGGTTAGAGGCAGTGAGGGGTGGGGTTGCTCTGGATGGTATAGGCAGTGAGGAGTGGGGTTGCTCTGGATGGTGGGTTAGAGGCAGTGAGGAGTGGGGTTGCTCTGGATGGTGGGTTAGAGGCAGTGAGGGGTGGAGTTGCTCTGGATGGTATAGGCAGTGAGGAGTGGGGTTGCTCTGGATGGTAGAGGCAGTGAGGGGTGGGGTTGCTCTGGATGGTAGAGGCAGTGAGGGGTGGGGTTGCTCTGGATGGTATAGGCAGTGAGGAGTGGGGTTGCTCTGGATGGTAGAGGCAGTGAGGAGTGGGGTTGCTCTGGATGGTAGAGGCAGTGAGGAGTGGAGTTGCTCTGGATTGTGGGTTAGAGGCAGTGAGGAGTGGGGTTGCTCTGGATGGTAGAGGCAGTGAGGAGTGGAGTTGCTCTGGATGGTGGGTTAGAGGCAGTGAGGAGTGGAGTTGCTCTGGATGGTAGAGGCAGTGAGGAGTGGAGTTGCTCTGAATGGTGGGTTAGAGGCAGTGAGGAGTGGGGTTGCTCTGGATGGTGGGTTCGAGGCAGTGAGGGGTGGAGTTGCTCTGGATGGTATAGGCAGTGAGGAGTGGAGTTGCTCTGGATGGTATAGGTAGTGAGGAGTGGAGTTGCTCTGGATGGTATAGGCAGTGAGGAGTGGAGTTGCTCTGGATGGTAGAGGCAGTGAGGGGTGGAGTTGCTCTGGATGGTAGAGGCAGTGAGGGGTGGAGTTGCTCTGGATGGTAGACGCAGTGAGGAGTGGAGTTGCTCTGGATGGTGGGTTAGAGGCAGTGAGGGGTGGGGTTGCTCTGGATAGTAGTGGCAGTGAGGAGTGGAGTTGCTCTGGATGGTATAGGTAGTGAGGAGTGGAGTTGCTCTGGATGGTATAGGCAGTGAGGGGTGGAGTTGCTCTGGATGGTAGAGGCAGTGAGGAGTGGAGTTGCTCTGGATGGTAGAGGCAGTGAGGAGTGGGGTTGCTCTGGATGGTATAGGCAGTGAGGGGTGGAGTTGCTCTGGATGGTAGAGGCAGTGAGGGGTGGGGTTGCTCTGGATGGTATAGGCAGTGAGGAGTGGAGTTGCTCTGGATGGTATAGGCAGTGAGGAGTGGAGTTGCTCTGGATGGTAGAGGCAGTGAGGAGTGGAGTTGCTCTGGATGGTATAGGCAGTGAGGGGTGGAGTTGCTCTGGATGGTAGAGGCAGTGAGGAGTGGGGTTGCTCTGGATGGTATAGGCAGTGAGGAGTGGAGTTGCTCTGGATGGTGGGTTAGAGGCAGTGAGGGGTGGGGTTGCTCTGGATGGTAGAGGCAGTGAGGGGTGGAGTTGCTCTGGATGGTAGAGGCAGTGAGTAGTGGGGTTGCTCTGGATGGTAGAGGCAGTGAGTAGTGGGGTTGCTCTGGATGGTAGAGGCAGTGAGGGGTGGAGTTGCTCTGGATGGTAGAGGCAGTGAGGAGTGGAGTTGCTCTGGATGGTATAGGCAGTGAGGAGTGGAGCGTCTGGCAGTGAAGGCTGTAAGTTGTGTGGTCCATCCCGGCCAGCCCCTCTTGATTGGACTCTAAGGCCCAATGTTGCCAGATTGGCCATGTTAACAAGGACCTTGTCCTGAGAAAGAGGGTTGGACTGTCCCTCCTCACAGGGTCAAGGCAAATTAAGCCGTCACCCTTCCAGGAAGAAGTGATTTTTTGGACTGAGGGGGAAATCGGTCAAGGCAAGAGCGCCAGACAGCCTGGCAGGGATGAGGGAGCAGGTGAGAGAGTGCAATGCCTCATTCTTCCTGTTCCCTGTCCCTCACCTTGTGGTCAGACTCCCTGGGAGTGGGAATGCCCAAAGACACCGGGCGTCAGGGCCACGAGAAGGGATTGGCTAAACGGTGATCCCAAGAGTGCATGGCGAGTTCAGTTGAGTGCAAACCCCCCCACACCGCCAGCCAGCCACCCACTCTGCTCACCTGCCCCGTCAATAACCCACCAAACGCGGACCCAATCCCCTGATGGTCGGGTGCCAGGCTACATTCAGGCATGTGTGGTTTGCGGAACTGTCTTCATCAATTCCTCCCTTCGATTTAACTGTGGTCATTACCCACCTGTGATGCCAATGATGGACTGGATGCTATTGTAAGTGGATGAAAAAAAAGTTATAAAAGTTTTATTTTAAATGTTTCTCAAAGTCCTGTGTCTCTTTTATAATCTCACTTGCAATTCCAACCCCGTGTTTGATGGGGACAGTGTAGAGGGAGCTTTACTCTGTATCTAACCCCGTGCTGTACCTGTCCTGGGAGTGTGTGATGGGGACAGTGTAGAGGGAGCTTTACTCTGTATCTAACCCCGTGCTGTACCTGTCCTGGGAGTGTTTGATGGGGACAGTGTAGAGGGAGCTTTACTCTGTATCTAACCCCGTGCTGTACCTGTCCTGGGAGTGTTTGATGGGGGCAGTGTAGAGGGAGCTTTACTCTGTATCTAACCCCGTGCTGTACCTGTCCTGGGAGTGTTTGATGGGGACAGTGTAGAGGGAGCTTTACTCTGTATCTAACCCCGTGCTGTCCCTGTCCTGGGAGTGTTTGATGGGGACAGTGTAGAGGGAGCTTTACTCGGTATCTAACCCCGTGCTGTACCTGTCCTGGGAGTGTTTGATGGGGACAGTGTAGAGGGAGCTTTACTCTGTATCTAACCCCGTGCTGTACCTGTCCTGGGAGTGTTTGATGGGGACAGTGTAGAGGGAGCTTTACTCTGTATCTAACCCCGTGCTGTACCTGTCCTGGGAGTGTTTGATGGGGACAGTGTAGAGGGAGCTTTACTCTGTATCTAACCCCGTGCTGTATCTGTCCTGGGAGTGTTTGATGGGGACAGTGTAGAGGGAGCTTTACTCTGTATCTAACCCCGTGCTGTACCTGTCCTGGGGGTGTTTGATGGGGACAGTGTAGAGGGAGCTTTACTCTGTATCTAACCCCGTGCTGTACCTGTCCTGGGAGTGTTTGATGGAGACAGTGTAGAACATAGAACATTACAGCGCAGTACGGGCCCTTCGGCCCTCGATGTTGCGCCGACCCGTAAAACCATCTGAAGCCTATCTGACCTACACTATTCCATTTTCATCAATATGTCTATCCAGTGACCACTTAAATGCCCTTAAATTTGGCGAGTCTACTACTGTTGCAGGCAGGGCGTTCCACACCCCTACTACTCTCTGAGTAAAGAAACTGCCTCTGACATCTGTCCTATATCTACCACCCCTCAATTTAAAGCTATGTCCCCTCGTGTTGGTCATCACCATCCGAGGAAAAAGACCCTCTGACTATCTTATATGTCTCTCTTAAGTCACCTCTCAGCCTTTTCCTCTCTAACGAAAACAACCTCAATTCCCTGAGCCTTTCCTCGTAAGACCTTCCCTCCATACCAGGATACATCCTAGTAAATCTCCTCTGAACCCTTTCCAAAGCTTCCACATCCTTCCTATAATGTGGTGACCAGAACTGCACGCAGTACTCGAGGTGCGGCCGCACCAGAGTTTTGTACAGCTGCAGCATGACCTCGTGGCTCCGAAACTCAATCCCCCTAATGATAAAGGCTAGCACACAATATGCCTTCTTAACAGCCCTATTAACCTGGGTGGCAACTTTCAGGGATTTATGTACCTGGATGCCAAGATCTCTCTGTTCATCTACACTACCAAGAATCTTGCCATTAGCCCAGTACTCTGCATTCCTGTTACTCCTTCCAAAGTGAACCACCTCACACTTTTCCGCATTAAACTCCATCTGCCACCTCTCAGCCCAGCTCTGCAGCTTATCTATGTCCCTCTGTAACCTACAGCATCCTTCAGCACTATCCACAACTCCACCGACCTTCGTGTCATCTGCAAATTAACGAACCCATCCTTCTACACCCTCTTCCAGGTCAGCTTTACTCTGTATCTAACCCCGTGCTGTACCTGTCCTGGGAGTGTTTGATGGGGGCAGTGTAGAGGGAGCTTTACTCTGTATCTAACCCCGTACTGCACCTGTCCTGGGAGTGTTTGATGGGGACAGTGTAGAGGGAGATTTACTCTGTATCTAACCATGTGCTGTACTTGTCCTGGGAGTGTTTGATGGGGACAGTGTAGAGGGAGCTTTACTCGGTATCTAACCATGTGCTGTACTTGTCCTGGGAGTGTTTGATGGGGACAGTGTACTTTACTCTGTATCTAACCCCGTGCTGTAATTATCCTGGGAGTGTTTGATGGGGACAGTGTAGGGAAGCTTTACTCTGTATCTAACCCTCTGCTGTACCTGTCCTGGGAGTGTTTGATGGGGACAGTGTAGAGGGAGCTTTACTCTGTATCTAACCCTGTGTGTACCTGTCCTGGGAGTGTTTGATGGGGACAGTGTGGAGGGAGCTTTACTCTGTATCTAACCCCGTGCTGTCCCTGTCCTGTGAGTGTTTGATGGGGACAGTGTAGAGGGAGCTTTACTCTGTATCTAACCATGTGCTGTACTTGTCCTGTGAGTGTTTGATGGGGACAGTGTAGAGGGAGCTTTACTCGGTATCTAACCATGTGCTGTACTTGTCCTGGGAGTGTTTGATGGGGACAGTGTACTTTACTCTGTATCTAACCATGTGCTGTACTTGTCCTGGGAGTGTTTGATGGGGACAGTGTAGAGGGAGCTTTACTCTGTATCTAACCATGTGCTGTACTTGTCCTGGGAGTGTTTGATGATGACAGTGTAGAGGGAGCTTTACTCTGTATCTAACCCCGTGCTGTACCTGTCCTGGGAGTGTTTGATGGGGACAGTGTAGAGGGAGCTTTACTCTGTATCTAACCCCGTGCTGTACCTGTCCTGTGAGTGTTTGATGGGGACAGTGTAGAGGGAGCTTTACTCTGTATCTAACCCCGTGCTGTACCTGTCCTGGGAGTGTTTGATGGGGACAGTGTAGAGGGAGCTTTACTCTGTATCTAACCCCGTGCTGTACCTGCCCTGGGAGTGTTTGTTGGGGACAGTGTAGAGGGAGCTTTACTCTGTATCTAACCCCGTGCTGTACCTGTCCTGGGAGTGTTTGTCAGAGATGATCAATGCCTGGGTACTTGTGCGGCACAGATGTACATCAGATACCATGCACCACGGAACATTGGAAAAATATTTATTGGCATAATATTTAATTGAACAATGTTTTTGATGTGGAGCAAGTGAGCAGGCTGGCCAATTACAACAGATGATGTCTTGTGAATATTTTACAAACAAGATTATCCTACCGAATTCCTCAAAAATGATGTTATATTCTCTTCTGGATTCACAGAACCTGCCTTGCCATTCTTACACAATCCTGAGCAGACGTTTCGGCTGGGTCCGGGGTGGAGGGTTTATTCTGAGATGATGCAAGGGTCCTAGTAATCCAGGCTGAGCAAGAGCGCTGTGGCTCGTTTGATCCAGTGATCTGGCGGCTTGTCCCCAGTCTTCAGCTCGATTCCCACCACGAAGGAAGTGTGTCGGTTGCTCCCCGATCGCTGGGAGTAATAGTAGCATGGACAGGAATAGATCCCTGGAGGAATGACGGCATGAGTACAGTTAGCAGGACTGACACCACTTACTCGAGGCTGAGCCCTGTACCGCATATCCTCCAGCTTTTAGCCAGCTTCGGGCGGCCTCCATTACAGACCCTGCTCCCCCTACAGCACTTTGCCTGGCACTGGGACGGCTGCAGACGAGGATGCTGTCCCAGCGCCAGACACTATCCTCGTCTGCAGACGTTCCAGCGCCAGACACAATCCTCGTCTGCAGCTGTCCCAGCGCCAGACACTATCCTCGTCTGCAGCCGTCCCAGCGACAGACACAATCCTCGTCTGCAGCTGTCCCAGCGACAGACACTATCCCTGTCTGCAGCCGTCCCAGCGACAGACACTGTCCCTGTCTGCAGCCGTCCCAGCGACAGACACTGTCCCTGTCTGCAGCCGTCCCAGCGACACTATCCCTGTCTGCAGCCATCCCAGCGACAGACACTATCCCTGTCTGCAGCCGTCCCAGCGACAGACACTGTCCCTGTCTGCAGCCGTCCCAGCGACAGACACTGTCCCTGTCTGCAGCCGTCCCAGCGACACTATCCCTGTCTGCAGCCATCCCAGCGACAGACACTATCCCTGTCTGCAGCCGTCCCAGCGACAGACACTATCCCTGTCTGCAGCCGTCCCAGCGACAGACACAATCCTCGTCTGCAGCTGTCCCAGCGACAGACACTATCCCTGTCTGCAGCCGTCCCAGCGACAGACACTATCCCTGTCTGCAGCCGTCCCAGCGACAGACACAATCCCTGTCTGCAGCCGTCCCAGCGACAGACACAATCCCTGTCTGCAGCCGTCCCAGCGACAGACACTGTCCCTGTCTGCAGCCATCCCAGCGACAGACACAATCCTCGTCTGCAGCTGTCCCAGCGACATACACTGTCCCTGTCTGCAGCCATCCCAGCGACAGACACTGTCCCTGTCTGCAGCCGTCCCAGCGACAGAAACAATCCTCGTCTGCAGCTGTCCCAGCGACATACACTGTCCCTGTCTGCAGCCATCCCAGCGACAGACACTATCCCTGTCTGCAGCCATCCCAGCGACAGACACTGTCCCTGTCTGCAGCCGTCCCAGCGACAGACACAATCCCTGTCTGCAGCCGTCCCAGCGACAGACACTATCCCTGTCTGCAGCCGTCCCAGCGACAGACACAATCCTCGTCTGCAGCCGTCCCAGCGACAGACACAATCCTCGTCTGCAGCTGTCCCAGCGACATACACTGTCCCTGTCTGCAGCCATCCCAGCGACAGACACTGTCCCTGTCTGCAGCCGTCCCAGCGACAGAAACAATCCTCGTCTGCAGCCGTCCCAGCGACAGACACAATCCTCGTCTGCAGCCGTCCCAGCGACAGACACAATCCTCGTCTGCAGCTGTCCCAGCGACAGACACTGTCCCTGTCTGCAGCCATCCCAGCGACAGACACTATCCCTGACTGCAGCCATCCCAGCGACAGACACTGTCCCTGTCTGCAGCCGTCCCAGCGACAGACACAATCCTCGTCTGCAGCTGTCCCAGCGACAGACACTATCCCTGTCTGCAGCCGTCCCAGCGACAGACACAATCCTCGTCTGCAGCCGTCCCAGCGACAGACACTGTCCCTGTCTGCAGCCGTCCCAGCGACAGACACTATCCCTGTCTGCAGCCATCCCAGCGACAGACACTATCCCTGTCTGCAGCCATCCCAGCGACACTGTCCCTGTCTGCAGCCATCCCAGCGACAGACACTGTCCCTGTCTGCAGCCGTCCCAGCGACAGACACTATCCCTGTCTGCAGCCATCCCAGCGACAGACACTATCCCTGTCTGCAGCCGTCCCAGCGACAGACACTGTCCCTGTCTGCAGCCATCCCAGCGACAGACACTGTCCCTATCTGCAGCCATCCCAGCGACAGACACTGTCCCTATCTGCAGCCGTCCCAGCGACAGACACTATCCCTGTCTGCAGCCATCCCAGCGACAGACACTATCCCTGTCTGCAGCCGTCCCAGCGACAGACACAATCCTCGTCTGCAGCCGTCCCAGCGACAGACACTATCCCTGTCTGCAGCCATCCCAGCGACAGACACTGTCCCTGTCTGCAGCCATCCCAGCGACAGACACTATCCCTGTCTGCAGCCATCCCAGCGACAGACACTATCCCTGTCTGCAGCCATCCCAGCGACAGACACTATCCCTGTCTGCAGCCATCCCAGCGACAGACACTGTCCCTGTCTGCAGCCATCCCAGCGCCAGACACTATCCCTGTCTGCAGCCATCCCAGCGACAGACACTATCCCTGTCTGCAGCCATCCCAGCGACAGACACTATCCCTGTCTGCAGCCATCCCAGCGACAGACACTGTCCCTGTCTGCAGCCATCCCAGCGACAGACACTATCCCTGTCTGCAGCCATCCCAGCGACAGACACTATCCCTGTCTGCAGCCATCCCAGCGACAGACACTATCCCTGTCTGCAGCCATCCCAGCGACAGACACTATCCCTGTCTGCAGCCATCCCAGCGACAGACACTG
This sequence comes from Scyliorhinus canicula, assembly GCF_902713615.1. Classification (NCBI taxonomy): domain Eukaryota; kingdom Metazoa; phylum Chordata; class Chondrichthyes; order Carcharhiniformes; family Scyliorhinidae; genus Scyliorhinus; species Scyliorhinus canicula. The sequence goes on from NC_052174.1 coordinate 15,176,433, forward strand.
TCCCTGTCTGCAGCCATCCCAGCGCCAGACACTATCCCTGTCTGCAGCCATCCCAGCGCCAGACACTGTCCCTGTCTGCAGCCATCCCAGCGCCAGACACTGTCCTCGTCTGCAGCCGCTCCAGCGACAGTCATTGTTCCCCCCCCCCCCCCCCCCCCCCCCCTTTACCTTTGCCGGATTTCTTCTTGTTTTCCACTGGTTTGAAATGAATGGAAGGCATGGGGCAGACCAGCTGCATGGGTTCGGCTTCCACCAGCCAGGAGTTCTTCTTGTCCCAGCCGGCGCCCTGCAGAAACATTCCCTTCACGTACACGCCATCCTGAGGGCGCAAAGAGACAGACGGGTTAGTGACCAGTGGCCGGCTGAGCTGCCCATCAGCAGCATCAGGATTATCTCCAGAAGGAGGGAGGGGTAGCAATGACGAGGGAGGATGGGCTGGGGATATATTGACCGCTGAGGGTGAATTACTCTCACACTCACACACACTGACAGACCGTGCCCCAGCGGGGAGTCACACACTGTTTAATCCTGATGTGTCAATGAAACTGCTCCAAACTTAGAAAGTCACATTTTCTACCGATGGGAGTTGAACACACTTCCTATCTTCACAACCTAATCTTGCGGATGGTTGGGTCGCACTGTCAGAGGGTCAGTACTGAGGGAGTGCCGCACTGTCAGAGGGTCAGTACTGAGGGAGTGCAGCACTTTCAGACGGTCAGTACTGAGGGAGTGCTGCACTGTCAGAGGGTCAGTACTGAGGGAGTGCCGCACTGTCAGAGGGTCAGTACTGAGGGAGTGCCGCACTGTCAGAGGGTCAGTACTGAGGGAGTGCCGCACTGTCAGAGGGTCAGTACTGAGGGAGTGCCGCACTGTCAGAGGGTCAGTGCTGAGGGAGTGCCGTACTGTCAGAGGGTCAGTACTGAGGGAGTGCCGCACTCTCAGAGGGTCAGTACTGAGGGAGTGCCGCACTGTCAGAGGGTCAGTACTGAGGGAATGCTGCACTGTCAGAGGGTCAGTACTGAGGGAGCGCCGCACTGTCAGAGGGTCAGTACTGAGGGAGTGCTGCACTGTCAGACGGTCAGTACTGAGGGAGTGCTGCACTGTCAGAGGGTCAGTACTGAGGGAGTGCCGCACTGTCAGAGGGTCAGTACTGAGGGAGTGCCGCACTGTCAGAGGGTCAGTGCTGAGGGAGTGCCGCACTGTCAGAGGGTCAGTACTGAGGGAGTGCCGCACTCTCAGAGGGTCAGTACTGAGGGAGTGCCGCACTGTCAGAGGGTCAGTACTGAGGGAGTGCTGCACTGTCAGAGGGTCAGTACTGAGGGAGTTCTGCACTGTCAGAGGGTCAGTACTGAGGGAGTGCCGCACTGTCAGACGGTCAGTACTGAGGGAGCGCCGCACCGTCAGAGGGTCAGTACTGAGGGAGTGCTGCACTGTCAGACGGTCAGTACTGAGGGAGTGCCGCACTGTCAGAGGGTCAGTACTGAGGGAGTGCCGCACTGTCAGAGGGTCAGTACTGAGGGAGTGCTGCACTGTCAGAGGGTCAGTACTGAGGGAGTGCTGCACTGTCAGAGGGTCAGTACTGAGGGAGTGCTGCACTGTCAGACGGTCAGTACTGAGGGAGTGCCGCACTGTCAGAGGGTCAGTACTGAGGGAGTGCCGCACTGTCAGAGGGTCAGTACTGAGGGAGTGCTGCACTGTCAGAGGGTCAGTACTGAGGGAGTGCTGCACTGTCAGAGGGTCAGTACTGAGGGAGTGCTGCACTGTCAGAGGGTCAGTACTGAGGGAGTGCTGCACTGTCAGCGGGTCAGTAATGAGGGAGTGCTGCACTGTCAGAGGGTCAGTACTGAGGGAGTGCCGCACTGTCAGATGGTCAGTACTGAGGGAGTGTCACACTGTCAGAGGGTCAGTGCTGAGGGAGTGTCACACTGTCAGACGGTCAGTACTGAGGGAGTGCCGCACTGTCAGAGGGTCAGTACTGAGGGAGTGCTGCACTGTCAGAGGGTCAGTACTGAGGGAGTACTGAAGGCAGCATTAAGGTTAATGTACCACATTTGCTGTGTGTGGGATCTTGCTGTGGTGAAATTGGTAACTGCATTTTGCTCAGTGGTTGGGAAGTGTTTTGGGACACTCTCAAGCGGCGTAAGGCAGGATAGAAATGCAAACTTTCTTCATAGTTGTTGCGGTGTTGTTTCTTGAGAATGTATTGGCCGTACCTTGGGTGGCTCCAACAGGTTGTTGTCATCGACGACAGAAACGATAAATTCCCAAGAGAGCGAATCCACTGAGATCTGGATGAAGGCACAAACAGGAGGTGAATCACTTATTTTCTCCCTCCCTAAAATCATATTGCAGATTAACTGATACAATCTTACAATCTTCCCTATTTACAACCCCCCCCCCCCCCCCCCCCCCCCCCCAAATCCCCCGCGGTGAATAAATTTCCCCTTAGCCTTTGCGGCTCCGCGGAATATCCCAGTTACTCCCAATCTCTCCGCGTGGACTGGACTCCCTCCTCCCTGTTCTGGTAAATCCCCCCCCACCGCGACTTCGACCATCCTTCCCTGAAGTGCTGCTCCAACTAATTGTGCGTCTGCCGTGGATGGTCGGGGGTCAGGTGCTGTTCCACCCAGCAAGCTGCCGGACCGTGGCAGGGTTTGTTGGGCGTTCCCCGTGCAGACAGCGGGGTGGGTGGGGAATTGTGGCTCTGTCCTTACCGTGTTCCTTCGGGCGGCTAGCTGGAGCACTGCCGTGAGGAATCCCGTGGGGAATGTGAACCCGGACATCCAGAAAATGACTGGTGGGTGCGTGGTCTCCGCCCACTTGGCCAGCTGATCGACTCGATGCACCAGGTCCCGGATCCAGGCTCCAAGCTGCTTCATCGACGGGTAGGCCTGAGGGAAAGCAGATGGCCAACCTTTACTACAGGGCTCGGTGACGGACTGAGATTAATGCTGAACGGTCTGGAGGGGAGTGGGCTGAGGAACAAAACTATAACATGCTGAGGTTTACAGGACCAAAGCGAGTAAACATGCTGACCCATCAGTTACCTCCATGAGCCAGAGAGAACATTGTGCTCAGAAATCCCCTCAAAGACTTCACCAATCACCCCAAAAATGCTGTTGCCCAGCTCCCACCCCATCAAAACATCTTGGATTCTCGGGGGGTTTGACAGGGTCGCTGCTGAGAGGATGTTTCCCCTTGTGGGAGAGCCTGGGACCAGAGGGCAGAATCTCAGAGTCAGGGGGTGCCAGACAGAGATGAGGAGGAATTTCCTCTCTCAGAGGGCAGTGAATCTGTGGAATTCCTTCCCGCAGAGAGCTGTAGAGGCTGCGGAGTTAAGTATCTGCGGAGACTGCGGAGTGAATCTGTGGAATTCCTTCCCGCAGAGAGCTGTAGAGGCTGCGGAGTTAAGTATCTGCGGAGACTGCGGAGTGAATCTGTGGAATTCCTTCCCGCAGAGAGCTGTAGAGGCTGCGGAGTTAAGTATCTGCGGAGACTGCAGAGTGAATCTGTGGAATTCCTTCCCGCAGAGAGCTGTAGAGGCTGCGGAGTTAAGTATCTGCGGAGACTGCGGAGTGAATCTGTGGAATTCCTTCCCGCAGAGAGCTGTAGAGGCTGCGGAGTTAAGTATCTGCGGAGACTGCGGAGTGAATCTGTGGAATTCCTTCCCGCAGAGAGCAGTAGAGGCTGCGGAGTTAAGTATGTTCAAGGCTGCCTTTTTAACATTTTATCCCCAACACTAATGGGGCCGACTGATTCACAAACTTCTTCTAGAATTTTACCGGGAACCCATCTGTCCCTGACGCCTTCCCAGCCTTCATCTTCCCCAAAGCCGCGCAAACCTCCTCCAACCCCAACGGCGCCTCCAAACCTTCCCGCATCCCCTCCTCCCCCCTGGGGAAACTCCAACCCCTCGGAAAAAAAACAACATCCCCGGCACAAACAGCCACGGATCCACCCCTCCTGTCTCACCCAGGAATACAGCCAACACCTTCACCATCCCCAAAAGAGACAGTGAGCTTGGCCTGGAGCGATCTAACATTAGATCTAAAACACGGTTAAAATCCCCCCCCTTAAATCTACGGGTGTGAATCCCACTCTGGAATGGCAGCCAACAGCTGTTCCATCAACTTAACGTCAAGCCGATTCGGGGCGGACACATTCATGAACACCACTGCCTTCCCCTGCAGTGTATCTGTAACCATCACATCACGGCCCTCCCAGTCTCCCTCCACCATCCCTGCCTGGAAACTAACCCTCTTAGCAATCAAGATCACCACCTCCTTATCCTCCTGTCCAACCCTGAATGAGAAACCCCGCTCACCCGAGCTTTCTGCAACCTGATCTGGTCCTGCCCCCAAAGATGAGTCTCCTGCAGGAACACCACTTCACCCTTGCCCTCTTCACCCGCCCCCCAAGTCCCCCATGTTCCAGGTGATCAACCTTGTCGGGGGTCACTCAGCCCCCTTCCCCCCCCCCCCCCCCCCCCCCCCTCCCCACCTCTCCCTCGGGTCAGTCACCAGCCCTGTGAGTTAACCCTCCTGCCCAAATTCCCAGATCTCACTGCCCCCTAAGATGAGGCAAAGAAAATACCTTGGTCACAGTTCGCACTATCTCCCCCCTCCCCCCCTACCCCCGTGTCTGCAATTACATCCCCCCCCCAACCAGGTTTGCAGTCTGCCTGGTGCTCCAACCCCCCCCCCCCCCCACCACATTAACAAACAGCTAGGCCATTTGTAAACTAACCCCCCCACCCCACACACACAGTCCCAAATAGTCCATCTCACAACAGATCACCCACGTCCACCAACCGAGAAAAGATCTCCGCGAGGTACTGGGTCGGCTTCGAGCCCTCTACTCCCTCTGGCAGCCCCACCACCCTGAGGTTTAACCACCTTGGCCTGGACTCCAGAGCCTCCACCTTCAGCCTCAGGCCTATATTGCTATCCGCCATCATCAGCAACTCAGCCTCCAACGAGGCAAGCTGATCCTCATGCTGCGATAGGGCCTCCTCCACACCCCTTCAAAGTCTCACCCTGGGCCATAGCCACATTACAGGTGTTCACCAAATGCTCCCGAATCGGGCCCCGAGCCTCCTCGACAGTGGCCTGAACGGATTCTTTTATCTCCTTACCTTGTCGCTCAAACTGCCAAACCATTTGCTTGCCGGATTTCTCCGGCTCCTGCGCCATCACTCCTGCCAATGTGTCTGAAGTAATGGGCACGGCGGCCATCTTGTCTCCTTCACCGCCCTTCGACGGGCTATCCTCCGGAGCCTTCTTCGGTTTGGGCTTCTTTGACATGTTTTTGACATGACGCAGCCGAGGGACAGTTCTCTAACCCCACACTGGGTGCATGGTCATCAAAATCCCCCAGAAAGACGGGTAAAAGGGATCAAAAACAAAGAGCCAGCCGGGAGCCCTTACACGACGTCACCGGAAGTCAGACAGGTTTTTAATCAGGGAGGGAATGGAGGGTTATGGGGATAAGGCGGGAAAGTGGAGTTGACGATTATCAGATCACATCAGCCATGATCTCACTGAATGGTGAAGCAGACTCGAAGGGCTGAATGGCCTACTTCAGCTCCTACCTCTTCTGCTCCTGTTCACCCATTCTCACTGACTCACTTCCAGCTGGACATCACAAATTTTCAATTCTCACCCTTGGGTTTAAATCCCTCGCTGGGCTTTGAGCTCATTCTGCCTCGCCAGCTCTGGGCTGGGCATGCCTACTTTAAGACCAATCTATTTGCCCAAGATTTGAGTCACCTCCCCAACAGCTCCTTATGTGGCTGTGAAACTAAAGGCGCTACACAAATGCATTGTTTTTGACGTGCTGCATGCTGACTGAATACAATCTCCTCGTTTGCACCATCAACCAGGTGGCTCAAAGAGAACTAGCTGCACTCGGGGACGTCGCTGGCTGATGGGTCTGGGGTAGGCGTTGGGCAGCGGCCAACGCGATAGCGCACAGCTGTCACCCTCTGGGAAAGGTGTGCATCTAGATGGAGGCGGGTGCAGGGAAAGGGAGAAAGTGGAATCACTTTGTGCTGCTCCCACGCGGCGCAGGTGGGGGCCAATAACCAGACTCCAAAGAGCTACCTGGCCAGGTGGGGGCAAAGTAGCGCTCGGCTGTGGAATGCCACCCCCACCAAGGGAGAGGTGAAAACGAACACCTTCTCGCTTGAGGAGAGGACAGCTCATACTGATGCTGTGCTAAGGTCTGGCGATTTATCACTCAGCTGCGAGAGAACCGAGAGCTCGGTGTTCCCTTACCATTTCCCACAAGGAAGGAACGTGGGCGTCGTGGATAGAATGAAATATTTCCTCCAGGTCCGTGGACATGACGACAAGACCCTGGATTGCCATCTTCAGTTCAATGAGGGATGTCCTTGGGGAGAGATGACAGCGTGTGGTCAGTAACAGAGTTAGAGAATCCCAACGCATGGTCAGTAACAGAGTTAGAGAATCCCAACGCATGGTCAGTAACAGAGTTAGAGAATCCCAACGCATGGTCAGTAACAGAGTTAGAGAATCCCAACGCATGGTCAGTAACAGAGTTAGAGAATCCCAACGCATGGTCAGTAACAGAGTTAGAGAATCCCAACGCATGGTCAGTAACAGAGTTAGAGAATCCCAACGCATGGTCAGTAACAGAGTTAGAGAATCCCAACGCATGGTCAGTAACAGAGTTAGAGAATCCCAACGCATGGTCAGTAACAGAGTTAGAGAATCCCAACGCATGGTCAGTAACAGAGTTAGAGAATCCCAACGTGTGGTCAGTAACAGAGTTAGAGAATCCCAACGCATGGTCAGTAACAGAGTTAGAGAATCCCAACCCGTGGTCAGTAACAGAGTTAGAGAATCCCAACGCATGGTCAGTAACAGAGTTAGAGAATCCCAACGCATGGTCAGTAACAGAGTTAGAGAATCCCAACGCATGGTCAGTAACAGAGTTAGAGAATCCCAACGCATGGTCAGTAACAGAGTTAGAGAATCCCAACGCATGGTCAGTAACAGAGTTAGAGAATCCCAACGCATGGTCAGTAACAGAGTTAGAGAATCCCAACCCGTGGTCAGTAACAGAGTTAGAGAATCCCAACGCATGGTCAGTAACAGAGTTAGAGAATCCCAACGCATGGTCAGTAACAGAGTTAGAGAATCCCAACGTGTGGTCAGTAACAGAGTTAGAGAATCCCAACGTGTGGTCAGTAACAGAGTTAGAGAATCCCAACGCATGGTCAGTAACAGAGTTAGAGAATCCCAACGCATGGTCAGTAACAGAGTTAGAGAATCCCAACGCATGGTCAGTAACAGAGTTAGAGAATCCCAACGCATGGTCAGTAACAGAGTTAGAGAATCCCAACGCATGGTCAGTAACAGAGTTAGAGAATCCCAACGCATGGTCAGTAACAGAGTTAGAGAATCCCAACGCATGGTCAGTAACAGAGTTAGAGAATCCCAACGCATGGTCAGTAACAGAGTTAGAGAATCCCAACGTGTGGTCAGTAACAGAGTTAGAGAATCCCAACGTGTGGTCAGTAACAGAGTTAGAGAATCCCAACGCATGGTCAGTAACAGAGTTAGAGAATCCCAACGTGTGGTCAGTAACAGAGTTAGAGAATCCCAACCCGTGGTCAGTAACAGAGTTTAAGAATCCAACAGCAGCAACACTGAGAGAAAGAGCCGACAAAGTGAGAGATGATAATACCAGCAGTGGCTTAGAGAAGAATGAGGTCAATGGAGGAGAAAACATCATTTATTAAATTGTACACACGGTGCTCGGGCAGTGACGGTGGGGATTGTGTACACACTGTGCTGAGGCAGTGACGGTGGGGATTGTGTACACACTGTGCTGGGGCAGTGACGGTGTGGATTGTGTACACACTGTGCTGAGGTAGTGACGGTGTGGATTGTGTACACACGGTGCTGAGGCAGTGACGGTGTGGATTGTGTACACACGGTGCTGGGGCAGTGACGGTGTGGATTGTGTACACACTGTGCTGAGGCAGTGACGGTGGGGATTGTGTACACACTGTGCTGGGGCAGTGACGGTGTGGATTGTGTACACACTGTGCTGAGGCAGTGACGGTGGGGATTGTGTACACACTGTGCTGGGGCAGTGACGGTGTGGATTGTGTACACACTGTGCTGGGGCAGTGACGGTGTGGATTGTGTACACACTGTGCTGGGGCAGTGACGGTGTGGATTGTGTACACACTGTGCTGGGGCAGTGACGGTGGGGATTGTGTACACACTGTGCTGGGGCAGTGACGGTGTGGATTGTGTACACACGGTGCTGGGGCAGTGACGGTGGGGATTGTGTACACACTGTGCTGGGGCAGTGACGGTGTGGATTGTGTACACACTGTGCTGGGGCAGTGACGGTGTGGATTGTGTACACACTGTGCTGGGGCAGTGACGGTGTGGATTGTGTACACACTGTGCTGGGGCAGTGACGGTGGGGATTGTGTACACACTGTGCTGGGGCAGTGACGGTGGGGATTGTGTACACACTGTGCTGGGGCAGTGACGGTGTGGATTGTGTACACACTGTGCTGGGGCAGTGACGGTGTGGATTGTGTACACACGGTGCTGGGGCAGTGACGGTGTGGAGTGTGTACACACTGTGCTGAGGCAGTGACGGTGTGGATTGTGTACACACGGTGCTGAGGCAGTGACGGTGTGGATTGTGTACACACTGTGCTGGGGCAGTGACGGTGTGGATTGTGTACACACGGTGCTGGGGCAGTGACGGTGTGGATTGTGTACACACTGTGCTGGGGCAGTGACGGTGTGGATTGTGTACACACGGTGCTGGGGCAGTGACGGTGTGGATTGTGTACACACGGTGCTGAGGCAGTGACGGTCTGGATTGTGTACACACGGTGCTGGGGCAGTGACGGTGGGGATTGTGTACACACTGTGCTGAGGCAGTGACGGTGTGGAGTGTGTACACACTGTGCTGGGGCAGTGACGGTGTGAATTGTGTACACACGGTGCTGGGGCAGTGACGGTGGGGATTGTGTACACACGGTGCTGAGGCAGTGACGGTGGGGATTGTGTACACACGGTGCTGAGGCAGTGACGGTGTGGATTGTGTACACACGGTGCTGGGGCAGTGACAGTGTGGATTGTGTACACACGGTGCTGAGGCAGTGACGGTGTGGATTGTGTACACACGGTGCTGAGGCAGTGACGGTGTGGATTGTGTACACACTGTGCTGAGGCAGTGACGGTGTGGATTGTGTACACACGGTGCTGAGGCAGTGACGGTGTGGATTGTGTACACACTGTGCTGGGGCAGTGACGGTGTGGATTGTGTACACACGGTGCTGAGGCAGTGACGGTGGGGATTGTGTACACACTGTGCTGGGGCAGTGACGGTGTGGATTGTGTACACACGGTGCTCGGGCAGTGACGGTGGGGATTGTGTACACACTGTGCTGGGGCAGTGACGGTGGGGATTGTGTACACACGGTGCTCGGGCAGTGACGGTGGGGATTGTGTACACACTGTGCTGGGGCAGTGACAGTGTGGATTGTGTACACACTGTGCTGGGGCAGTGACGGTGTGGATTGTGTACACACTGCGCTGGGTCAGTGACGGTGTGGATTGTGTACACACGGTGCTGGGGCAGTGACGGTGTGGATTGTGTACACACGGTGCTGGGGCAGTGACGGTGTGGATTGTGTACACACTGTGCTGAGGCAGTGACGGTGTGGATTGTGTACACACGGTGCTGGGGCAGTGACGGTGTGGATTGTGTACACACTGTGCTGAGGCAGTGACGGTGGGGATTGTGTACACACTGTGCTGGGGCAGTGACGGTGTGGATTGTGTACACACTGTGCTGAGGCAGTGACGGTGTGGATTGTGTACACACTGTGCTGGGGCAGTGACAGTGTGGATTGTGTACACACTGTGCTGGGGCAGTGACGGTGGGGATTGTGTACACACGGTGCTGAGGCAGTGACGGTGTGGATTGTGTACACACGGTGCTGGGGCAGTGACGGTGTGGATTGTGTACACACGGTGCTGAGGCAGTGACGGTGTGGATTGTGTACACACGGTGCTGAGGCAGTGACGGTGTGGATTGTGTACACACGGTGCTGAGGCAGTGACGGTGTGCATTGTGTACACACTGTGCTGGGGCAGTGACGGTGTGGATTGTGTACACACGGTGCTGGGGCAGTGACGGTGTGGACTGTGTACACACGGTGCTGAGGCAGTGACGGTGTGGATTGTGTACACACTGTGCTGAGGCAGTAACGGTGTGGATTGTGTACACACGGTGCTGAGGCAGTGACAGTGTGGAGTGTGTACACACTGTGCTGGAGCAGTGACGGTGTGGATTGTGTACACACGGTGCTGGGGCAGTGACGGTGGGGATTGTGTACACACTGTGCTGGGGCAGTGACGGTGTGGATTGTGTACACACGGTGCTGGGGCAGTGACGGTGTGAATTGTGTACACACGGTGCTGGGGCAGTGACGGTGGGGATTGTGTACACACGGTGCTGGGGCAGTGACGGTGGGGATTGTGTACACACTGTGCTGAGGCAGTGACGGTGTGGATTGTGTACACACTGTGCTGGGGCAGTGACGGTGTGGATTGTGTACACACTGTGCTGGGGCAGTGACGGTGGGGATTGTGTACACACTGTGCTGGGGCAGTGACGGTGTGGATTGTGTACACACGGTGCTGGGGCAGTGACGGTGGGGATTGTGTACACACGGTGCTGGGGCAGTGACGGTGTGGATTGTGTACACACTGTGCTGAGGCAGTGACGGTGGGGATTGTGTACACACTGTGCTGAGGCAGTGACGGTGTGGATTGTGTACACACTGTGCTGGGGCAGTGACGGTGTGGATTGTGTACACACTGTGCTGGGGCAGTGACGGTGTGGATTGTGTACACACGGTGCTGGGGCAGTGACGGTGTGGATTGTGTACACACTGTGCTGAGGCTGTGACGGTGGGGATTGTGTACACACGGTGCTGGGGCAGTGACGGTGTGGATTGTGTACACACGGTGCTGGGGCAGTGACGGTGGGGATTGTGTACACACGGTGCTGGGGCAGTGACGGTGGGGATTGTGTACACACGGTGCTGGGGCAGTGACGGTGTGGATTGTGTACACACTGTGCTGAGGCAGTGACGGTGGGGATTGTGTACACACGGTGCTGGGGCAGTGACGGTGTGGATTGTGTACACACTGTGCTGAGGCTGTGACGGTGGGGATTGTGTACACACGGTGCTCGGGCAGTGACGGTGTGGATTGTGTACACACTGTGCTGGGACAGTGACGGTGTGGATTGTGTACACACTGTGCTGAGGCACTGACGGTCTGGATTGTGTACACACGGTGCTGGGGCAGTGACGGGGTGGATTGTGTACACACGGTGCTGAGGCAGTGACGGTGTGGATTGTGTACACACGGTGCTGGGGCAGTGACAGTGTGGAGTGTGTACACACGGTGCTGAGGCAGTGACGGTGGGGATTGTGTACACACGGTGCTGGGGCAGTGACGGTGTGGATTGTGTACACACGGTGCTGGGGCAGTGACGGTGTGGATTGTGTACACACGGTGCTGGGGCAGTGACGGTGTGGATTGTGTACACACTGTGCTGGGGCAATGACGGTGTGGATTGTGTACACACTGTGCTGAGGCTGTGACGGTGGGGATTGTGTACACACGGTGCTGAGGCAGTGACGGTGTGGATTGTGTACACACGGTGCTGGGGCAGTGACGGTGTGAATTGTGTACACACGGTGCTGGGGCAGTGACGGTGTGGATTGTGTACACACTGTGCTGAGGCAGTGACGGTGTGGATTGTGTACACACTGTGCTGGGGCAGTGATGGTGTGGATTGTGTACACACGGTGCTGAGGCAGTGACGGTGTGGATTGTGTACACACTGTGCTGAGGCAGTGACGGTGTGGATTGTGTACACACAGTGCTGGGGCAGTGACGGTGTGGACTGTGTACACACGGTGCTGAGGCAGTGACGGTGTGGATTGTGTACACACTGCTGGGGCAGTGACGGTGTGGATTGTGTACACACGGTGCTGGGGCAGTGACGGTGGGGATTGTGTACACACTGTGCTGGGGCAGTGACGGTGTGGATTGTGTACACACGGTGCTGAGGCAGTGACGGTGTGGATTGTGTACACACGGTGCTGAGGCAGTGACGGTGGGGATTGTGTACACACTGTGCTGGGGCAGTGACGGTGTGGATTGTGTACACACTGTGCTGGGGCAGTGACGGTGTGGATTGTGTACACACGGTGCTGGGGCAGTGACGGTGTGGATTGTGTACACACGGTGCTGAGGCAGTGACGGTGGGGATTGTGTACACACTGTGCTGAGGCAGTGACGGTGGGGATTGTGTACACACTGTGCTGGGGCAGTGACGGTGGGGATTGTGTACACACGGTGCTGAGGCAGTGACGGTGGGGATTGTGTACACACGGTGCTGGGGCAGTGACGGTGTGGAGTGTGTACACACTGTGCTGAGGCAGTGACGGTGTGGATTGTGTACACACGGTGCTGAGGCAGTGACGGTGTGGATTGTGTACACACGGTGCTGGGGCAGTGACAGTGTGGATTGTGTACACACGGTGCTGGGGCAGTGACGGTGTGGATTGTGTACACACGGTGCTGAGGCAGTGACGGTGTGGATTGTGTACACACGGTGCTGGGGCAGTGACGGTGTGGATTGTGTACACACTGTGCTGGGGCAGTGACGGTGTGGATTGTGTACACACTGTGCTGGGGCAGTGACGGTGTGGATTGTGTACACACTGTGCTGGGGCAGTGACGGTGTGGATTGTGTACACACTGTGCTGGGGCAGTGACGGTGTGGATTGTGTACACACTGTGCTGGGGCAGTGACGGTGTGGATTGTGTACACACTGTGCTGGGGCAGTGACGGTGTGGATTGTGTACACACGGTGCTCGGGCAGTGACGGTGTGGATTGTGTACACACGGTGCTGGGGCAGTGACGGTGTGGATTGTGTACACACGGTGCTGAGGCAGTGACGGTGTGGATTGTGTACACACTGTGCTGAGGCAGTGACGGTGTGGATTGTGTACACACGGTGCTGAGGCAGTGACGGTGGGGATTGTGTACACACTGTGCTGGGGCAGTGACGGTGTGGATTGTGTACACACGGTGCTGGGGCAGTGACGGTGTGGATTGTGTACACACGGTGCTGGGGCAGTGACGGGGTGGATTGTGTACACACGGTGCTGGGGCAGTGACGGTGTGGATTGTGTACACACGGTGCTGGGGCAGTGACGGTGTGGATTGTGTACACACTGTGCTGGGGCAGTGACGGTGTGGATTGTGTACACACGGTGCTGGGGCAGTGACGGTGTGGATTGTGTACACACTGTGCTGGGGCAGTGACGGTGTGGATTGTGTACACACGGTGCTGAGGCAGTGACGGTGTGGATTGTGTACACACTGTGCTGAGGCAGTGACGGTGTGGATTGTGTACACACTGTGCTGAGGCAGTGACGGTGGGGATTGTGTACACACTGTGCTGGGGCAGTGACGGTGTGGATTGTGTACACACGGTGCTGGGGCAGTGACGGTGGGGATTGTGTACACACGGTGCTGGGGCAGTGACGGTGGGGATTGTGTACACACGGTGCTGAGGCAGTGACGGTGTGGATTGTGTACACACGGTGCTGGGGCAGTGACGGTGTGGATTGTGTACACACTGTGCTGAGGCAGTGACGGTGGGGATTGTGTACACACTGTGCTGAGGCTGTGACGGTGGGGATTGTGTACACACTGTGCTGGGGCAGTGACGGTGTGGATTGTGTACACACTGTGCTGGGGCAGTGACGGTGTGGATTGTGTACACACTGTGCTGAGGCAGTGACGGTGTGGACTGTGTACACACTGTGCTGAGGCAGTGACGGTGTGGACTGTGTACACACGGTGCTGAGGCAGTGACGGTGTGGATTGTGTACACACGGTGCTGAGGCAGTGACGGTGTGGATTGTGTACACACGGTGCTGAGGCAGTGACGGTGTGGATTGTGTACACACGGTGCTGGGGCAGTGACGGTGTGCATTGTGTACACACGGTGCTGAGGCAGTGACGGTGGGGATTGTGTACACACGGTGCTGAGGCAGTGACGGTGTGGATTGTGTACACACGGTGCTGGGGCAGTGACGGTGTGGATTGTGTACACACGGTGCTGAGGCAGTGACGGTGGGGATTGTGTACACACGGTGCTGGGGCAGTGACGGTGTGGATTGTGTACACACGGTGCTGGGGCAGTGACAGTGTGGATTGTGTACACACGGTGCTGGGGCAGTGACGGTGGGGATTTTGGATACCGGGATGGGAGAAACTTTGCATGGTTAAGCTGCGAGCCATTGGTCACAGAGCAGAGTTCAGGAGGCACAGTGCGCACAGGAACCACTGTCAACAGTGAATCTGGAAGCTTTACTCTGTATCTAACCCCGTGCTGTCCCTGTCCTGGGAGTGTTTGATGGGGACAGTGTAGAGGGAGCTTTACTCTGTATCTAACCCCGTGCTGTACCTGTCCTGGGAGTGTTTGATGGGGACAGTGTAGAGGGAGCTTTACTCTGTACCTAACTCCGTGCTGTACCTGTCCTGGGAGTGTTTGATGGGGACAGTGCAGAGGGAGCTTTACTCTGTATCTAACCCCGTGCTGTACCTGTCCTGGGAGTGTTTGATGGGGACAGTGTAGAGGGAGCTTTACTCTGTATCTAACCCCGTACTGTACCTGTCCTGGGAGTGTTTGATGGGACAGTGTAGAGGGAGCTTTACTCTGTATCTAACCCCGTGCTGTACCTGTCCTGGGAGTGTTTGATGGGGACAGTGTAGAGGGAGCTTTACTCTGTATCTAACCCCATGCTGTACCTGTCCTGGGAGTGTTTGATGGAGACAGTGTAGAGGGAGCTTTACTCTGTATCTAACCCCGTGCTGTCCCTGTCCTGGGAGTGTTTGATGGGGACAGTGTAGAGGGAGCTTTACTCTGTATCTAACCCCGTGCTGTACCTGTCCTGGGAGTGTTTGATGGGGACAGTGTAGAGGGAGCTTTACTCTGTATCTAACCCCGTGCTGTACCTGTCCTGGGAGTGTTTCATGGGGACAGTGTAGAGGGAGCTTTACTCTGTATCTAACCCCGTGCTGTACCTGTCCTGGGAGTGTTTGATGGGGACAGTGTAGAGGGAGCTTTACTCTGTATCTAACCCCGTGCTGTACCTGTCCTGGGAGTGTTTGATGGGGACAGTGTAGAGGGAGTTTTACTCTGTATCTAACCCCGTGCTGTACCTGTCCTGGGAGTGTTTGATGGGGACAGTGTAGAGGGAGCTTTACTCTGTATCTAACCCCGTGCTGTACCTGTCCTGGGAGTGTTTGATGGGGACAGTGTAGAGGGAGCTTTACTCTGTACCTAACTCCGTGCTGTACCTGTCCTGGGAGTGTTTGATGGGGACAGTGTAGAGGGAGCTTTACTCTGTACCTAACTCCGTGCTGTACCTGTCCTGGGAGTGTTTGATGGGGACAGTGCAGAGGGAGCTTTACTCTGTATCTAACCCCGTGCTGTACCTGTCCTGGGAGTGTTTGATGGGGACAGTGTAGAGGGAGCTTTACTCTGTATCTAACCCCGTACTGTACCTGTCCTGGGAGTGTTTGATGGGGACAGTGTAGAGGGAGCTTTACTCTGTATCTAACCCCGTGCTGTACCTGTCCTGGGAGTGTTTGATGGGACAGTGTAGAGGGAGCTTTACTCTGTATCTAACCCCGTGCTGTACCTGTCCTGGGAGTGTTTGATGGGGACAGTGTAGAGGGAGCTTTACTCTGTATCTAACCCCGTGCTGTACCTGTCCTGGGAGTGTTTGATGGAGACAGTGTAGAGGGAGCTTTACTCTGTATCTAACCCCGTGCTGTCCCTGTCCTGGGAGTGTTTGATGGGGACAGTGTAGAGGGAGCTTTACTCTGTATCTAACCCCGTGCTGTACCTGTCCTGGGAGTGTTTGATGGGGACAGTGTAGAGGGAGCTTTACTCTGTATCTAACCCCGTGCTGTACCTGTCCTGGGAGTGTTTGATGGGGACAGTGTAGAGGGAGCTTTACTCTGTATCTAACCCCGTGCTGTACCTGTCCTGGGAGTGTTTGATGGGGACAGTGTAGAGGGAGCTTTACTCTGTATCTAACCCCGTGCGGTACCTGTCCTGGGAGTGTTTGATGGGGACAGTGTAGAGGGAGCTTTACTCTGTATCTAACCCCGTGCGGTACCTGTCCTGGGAGTGTTTGATGGGGTCAGTGTAGAGGGAGCTTTACTCTGTATCTAACCCCGTGCTGTACCTGTCCTGGGAGTGTTTGATGGGGACAGTGTAGAGGGAGCTTTACTCTGTATCTAACCCCGTGCTGTACCTGTCCTGGGAGTGTTTGATGGGGACAGTGTAGAGGGAGCTTTACTCTGTATCTAACCCCGTGCTGTCCCTGTACTGGGAGTGTTTGATGGGGACAGTGTAGAGGGAGCTTTACTCTGTATCTAACCCCGTGCTGTACCTGTCCTGGGAGTGTTTGATGGAGACAGTGTAGAGGGAGCTTTACTCTGTATCTAACCCCGTGCTGTACCTGCCCTGGGAGTGTTTGATGGGGAAAGTGTAGAGGGAGCTTTACTCTGTATCTAACCCCGTGCTGTACCTGTCCTGGGAGTGGTTGATGGGGACAGTGTAGAGTGAGCTTTACTCTGTATCTAACCCCGTGCTGTACCTGTCCTGGGAGTGTTTGATGGGGACAGTGTAGAGGGAGCTTTACTCTGTATCTAACCCCGTGCTGTATCTGTTTTGGGAGTGTTTGATGGGGACAGTGTAGAGGGAGCTTTACTCTGTATCTATCCCCGTGCTGTACCTGCCCTGGGAGTGTTTGATGGGGACAGTGCAGAGGGAGCTTTACTCTGTATCTAACCCTGTGCTGTACCTGTCCTGGGAGTGTTTGATGGGGACAGTGTAGAGGGAGCTTTACTCTGTATCTAACCCCGTGCTGTACCTGTCCTGGGAGTGTTTGATGGGGACAGTGTAGAGGGAGCTTTACTCTGTATCTAACCCCGTGCTGTACCTGTCCTGGGAGTGTTTGATGGGGACAGTGTAGAGGGAGCTTTACTCTGTATCTAACCCCGTGCTGTCCCTGTCCTGGGAGTGTTTGATGGGGACAGTGTAGAGGGAGCTTTACTCTGTATCTAACCCCGTGCTGTACCTGTCCTGGGAGTGTTTGATGGGGACAGTGTAGAGGAAGCTTTACTCTGTATCTAACCCCGTGCTGTACCTGTCCTGGGAGTGTTTGATGGGGACAGTGTAGAGGGAGCTTTACTCTGTATCTAACCCCGTGCTGTACCTGTCCTGGGAGTGTTTGATGGGGACAGTGTAGAGGGAGCTTTACACATCAGCACATATCGGAAAGACGGGGACGGGGCAGGGGGCTGTTGTGAAATGAGAATGAAAGAGAAGTGAAATAACAGCCAAATATTAACCAACCTGATGATTTCCAGAAGAATGTTATAACGCTGAATCTCCTGCAGCAGCACAACATTCAAGGGCGAGTTATCCTCCAGCAACACCTGCCGCGTGCTTTCGTAGTCCAGGTCCTCCGGAGTCCTTTGTAGCACATCCGCGGACAGCTCGAGCACCTTCAGTGACAGGACAGTGAGGTTAATGCACAGCCGAGTACATCCTGGGGATACATTGAGCACACGAGGGGCAATGATTGCCCCAGACAAAATGCTCCCGTCAGGCGGTGGGTTAGGAGCCTTCACACGCTGTCATTTGTCAAACTCCAAGGTCAGCCAGACACAGGATCAACCAATTCGGAGCAAAGTTACAATTACTGATGTCACTCCATCAGTGCCAAAAACCAGAGTCAGCAACATCGGGATGTCACACTGGCTCAGTGTGTGACAGTGGGATTGAGAGGGTGTCACACTGGCCCAGTGTGTGACAGTGGGATTGAGAGGGTGTCACACTGGCCCAGTGTGTGACAGTGGGATTGAGAGGGTGTCACACAGGCCCAGTGTGTGACAGTGGGATTGAGAGGGTGTCACACTGGCCCAGTGTGACAGTGGGGTTGAGAGGGTGTCACACTGGCCCAGTGTGACAGTGGGATTGAGAGGGTGTCACACTGGCCCAGTGTGTGACAGTGGGATTGAGAGGGTGTCACACTGGCTCAGTGTGTGACAGTGGGTTTGAGAGGGTGTCACACTGGCCCAGTGTGACAGAGGGATTGAGAGGGTGTCACACTGGCCCAGTGTGTGACAGTGGGATTGAGAGGGTGTCACACTGGCCCAGTGTGACAGTGGGTTTGAGAGGGTGTCACACTGGCCCAGTGTGACAGTGGGGTTGAGAAGGTGTCACACTGGCCCAGTGTGTGACAGTGGGTTTGAGAGGGTGTCACACTGGCCCAGTGTGACAGTGGGGTTGAGAAGGTGTCACACTGGCCCAGTGTGTGACAGTGGGTTTGAGAGGATGTCACACTGGCTCAGTGTGTGACAGTGGGTTTGAGAGGGTGTCACACTGGCCCAGTGTGACAGTGGGGTTGAGAGGGTGTCACACTGGCCCAGTGTGTGACAGTGGGATTGAGAGGGTGTCACACAGGCCCAGTGTGTGACAGTGGGTTTGAGAGGGTGTCACACTGGCCCAGTGTGTGACAGTGGGATTGAGAGGGTGTCACACTGGCCCAGTGTGTGACAGTGGGATTGAGAGGGTGTCACACTGGCCCAGTGTGTGACAGTGGGATTGAGAGGGTGTCACACTGGCCCAGTGTGTGACAGTGGGATTGAGAGGGTGTCACACTGGCCCAGTGAGACAGTGGGATTGAGAGGGTGTCACACTGGCCCAGTGTGACAGTGGGATTGAGAGGGTGTCACACTGGCCCAGTGTGTGACAGTGGGATTGAGAGGGTGTCACACTGGCCCAGTGTGCGACAGTGGGATTGAGAGGATGTCACACTGGCCCAGTGTGACAGTGGGATTGAGAGGGTGTCACACTGGCCCAGTGTGACAGTGGGTTTGAGAGGGTGTCACACTGGCCCAGTGTGACAGTGGGATTGAGAGGGTGTCACACTGGCCCAGTGTGACAGTGGGATTGAGAGGGTGTCACACTGGCCCAGTGTGACAGTGGGATTGAGAGGGTGTCACACTGGCCCAGTGTGACAGTGGGATTGAGAGGGTGTCACACTGGCCCAGTGTGACAGTGGGATTGAGAGGGTGTCACACTGGGCCAGTGTGACAGTGGGATTGAGAGGGTGTCACACTGGCCCAGTGTGACAGTGGGATTGAGAGGGTGTCACACTGGCCCAGTGTGACAGTGGGATTGAGAGGGTGTCACACTGGCCCAGTGTGTGACAGTGGGTTTGAGAGGGTGTCACACTGGCCCAGTGTGACAGTGGGATTGAGAGGGTGTCACACTGGCCCAGTGTGACAGTGGGTTTGAGAGGGTGTCACACTGACCCAGTGTGTGACAGTGGGATTGAGAGGTTGTCACACTGGCCCAGTGTGACAGTGGGATTGAGAGGGTGTCACACTGGCCCAGTGTGTGCCAGTGGGATTGAGAGGGTGTCACACTGGCCCAGTGTGTGACAGTGGGTTTGAGAGGGTGTCACACTGGCCCAGTGTGTGACAGAGGGATTGAGAGGGTGTCACACTGGCCCAGTGTGTGACAGTGGGTTTGAGAGGGTGTCACACTGGCCCAGTGTGACAGTGGGATTGAGAGGGTGTCACACTGGCCCAGTGTGTGACAGTGGGGTTGAGAAGGTGTCACACTGGCCCAGTGTGTGACAGTGGGTTTGAGAGGGTGTCACACTGGCCCAGTGTGACAGTGGGGTTGAGAAGGTGTCACACTGGCCCAGTGTGTGACAGTGGGTTTGAGAGGGTGTCACACTGGCCCAGTGTGACAGTGGGGTTGAGAAGGTGTCACACTGGCCCAGTGTGTGACAGTGGGTTTGAGAGGGTGTCACACTGGCCCAGTGTGACAGTGGGATTGAGAGGGTGTCACACTGGCCCAGTGTGTGACAGTGGGATTGAGAGGGTGTCACACTGGCCCAGTGTGACAGTGGGATTGAGAGGGTGTCACACTGGCCCAGTGTGACAGTGGGATTGAGAGGGTGTCACACTGGCCCAGTGTGTGACAGAGGGTTTGAGAGGGTGTCACACTGGCCCAGTGTGACAGTGGATTTGAGAGGATGTCACACTGGCTCAGTGTGTGACAGTGGGTTTGAGAGGGTGTCACACTGGCCCAGTGTGTGACAGTGGGTTTGAGAGGGTGTCACACTGGCCCAGTGTGTGACAGTGGGTTTGAGAGGTTGTCACACTGGCCCAGTGTGACAGGGGGTTTGAGAGGGTGTCACACTGCACTGGCCCTGTGTGACAGAGGGTTAGAGAGGGTGTCACACTGGCCCAGTGTGTGACAGTGGGTTTGAGAGGGTGTCACACTGGCCCAGTGTGTGACAGTGGGATTGAGAGGGTGTCACACTGCACTGGCTCAGTGTGACAGTGGATTTGAGAGGGTGGCACACTGGCCCAGTGTGTGACAGTGGGGTTGAGAGGGTGTCACACTGGCCCAGTGAGACAGTGGGATTGAGAGGGTGTCACTCTGGCTCAGTGTGACAGTGGGATTGAGAGGGTGTCACACTGGCCCAGTGTGACAGTGGGATTGAGAGGATGTCACACTGGCTCAGTGTGTGACAGTGGGTTTGAGAGGGTGTCACACTGGCCCAGTGTGTGACAGTGGGATTGAGAGGGTGTCACACTGGCCCAGTGTGTGCCAGTGGGATTGAGAGGGTGTCACACTGGCCCAGTGTGTGACAGTGGGTTTGAGAGGGTGTCACACTGGCCCAGTGTGTGACAGTGGGATTGAGAGGGTGTCACACTGGCCCAGTGTGACAGTGGGATTGAGAGGGTGTCACACTGGCCCAGTGTGTGACAGTGGGATTGAGAGGGTGTCACACTGGCTCAGTGTGTGACAGTGGGATTGAGAGGGTGTCACACTGGCCCAGTGTGTGACAGTGGGTTCGAGAGGATGTCACACTGGCCCAGTGTGTGACAGTGGGTTTGAGAGGGTGTCACACTGGCTCAGTGTGTGACAGTGGGATTGAGAGGGTGTCACACTGGCCCAGTGTGACAGTGGGATTGAGAGGGTGTCACACTGGCCCAGTGTGACAGTGGGTTTGAGAGGATGTCACACTGGCCCAGTGTGTGACAGTGGGTTTGAGAGGGTGTCACACTGGCCCAGTGTGACAGTGGGTTTGAGAGGGTGGCACACTGGCCCAGTGTGTGACAGTGGGTTTGAGAGGGTGTCACACTGGCCCAGTGTGACAGTGGGATTGAGAGGGTGTCACTCTGGCTCAGTGTGACAGTGGGATTGAGAGGGTGTCACACTGGCCCAGTGTGACAGTGGGATTGAGAGGGTGTCACACTGGCCCAGTGTGTGACAGTGGGATTGAGAGGATGTCACACTGGCTCAGTGTGTGACAGTGGGTTTGAGAGGGTGTCACACTGGCCCAGTGTGTGACAGTGGGATTGAGAGGGTGTCACACTGGCCCAGTGTGACAGTGGGATTGAGAGGGTGTCACACTGGCCCAGTGTGTGACAGTGGGATTGAGAGGGTGTCACACTGGCTCAGTGTGTGACAGTGGGTTTGAGAGGGTGTCACACTGGCCCAGTGTGACAGTGGGATTGAGAGGGTGTCACACTGGCCCAGTGTGTGACAGTGGGATTGAGAGGGTGTCACACTGGCCCAGTGTGTGACAGTGGGTTTGAGAGGTTGTCACACTGGCCCAGTGTGTGACAGTGGGATTGAGAGGGTGTCACACTGGCCCAGTGTGTGACAGTGGGATTGAGAGGGTGTCACACTGGCCCAGTGTGTGACAGTGGGATTGAGAGGGTGTCACACTGGCCCAGTGTGTGACAGTGGGATTGAGAGGGTGTCACACTGGCTCAGTGTGACAGTGGGTTTGAGAGGATGTCACACTGGCCCAGTGTGTGACAGTGGGATTGAGAGGGTGTCACACTGGCCCAGTGTGTGACAGTGGGTTTGAGAGGGTGTCACACTGGCCCAGTGTGTGACAGTGGGTTTGAGAGGGTGTCACACTGGCTCAGTGTGACAGAGGGTTTGAGAGGGTGTCACACTGGCTCAGTGTGTGACAGTTGGTTTGAGAGGGTTTCACACTGGCCCAGTGTGTGACAGTGGGATTGAGAGGTTGTCACACTGGCCCAGTGTGTGACAGTGGGATTGAGAGGGTGTCACACTGGCCCAGTGTGTGACAGTGGGTTTGAGAGGGTGTCACACTGGCCCAGTGTGTGACAGTGGGATTGAGAGGGTGTCACACTGGCCCAGTGTGTGACAGTGGGTTTGAGAGGGTGTCACACTGGCCCAGTGTGTGACAGTGGGTTTGAGAGGGTGTCACACTGGCCCAGTGTGACAGTGGGATTGAGAGGGTGTCACACTGGCTCAGTGTGTGACAGTTGGTTTGAGAGGGTTTCACACTGGCCCAGTGTGACAGTGGGTTTGAGAGGGTGTCACACTGGCCCAGTGTGACAGTGGGATTGAGAGGGTGTCACACTGGCCCAGTGTGTGACAGTGGGATTGAGAGGGTGTCACACTGGCCCAGTGTGTGACAGTGGGTTTGAGAGGGTGTCACACTGGCCCAGTGTGACAGTGGGCTTGAGAGGGTGTCACACTGGCCCAGTGTGTGACAGAGGGATTGAGAGGGTGTCACACTGGCCCAGTGTGTGACAGTGGGTTTGAGAGGGTGTCACACTGGCCCAGTGTGACAGTGGGATTGAGAGGGTGTCACACTGGCTCAGTGTGTGACAGAGGGATTGAGAGGGTGTCACACTGGCCCAGTGTGTGACAGTGGGTTTGAGAGGGTGTCACACTGGCCCAGTGTGTGACAGTGGGTTTGAGAGGGTGTCACACTGGCCCAGTGTGTGACAGTGGGATTGAGAGGGTGTCACACTGGCCCAGTGTGTGACAGTGGGTTTGAGAGGATGTCACACTGGCTCAGTGATATAGCCTGGATATAAGAAATGGGAGCAGGAGTGGACCATCGGCCCATCGGTCCTGCTTTCCGATTCAACACTATCATTGGTGATCTCGGGCTGTGACTGCACCTTCCCGCCCACTCCCCATATCCCTTACTTTCCCGAGAGTCCGAAAATCTATCCATCCAGGCCTTAAATATATTGAAGAATGGAGCGTCTACAACTCTGAGTGAAGAAATTTCTCCTCATCCCAGTCGTGAATGATCGACCAGCCCTAGTCCACAGACAGCCCCCATCACCCACCCCACCCTGTGGTTTAGATCCCTCGACCAACGGAAACTATCTCTCTGTCCACCCTAACGAAACCCCATCAGATTTCTGTATGTTTCAATGGGATTGTCCCTTATTCTTCTCAACCCCAATATAAACCAATTTACCCACCCTCTCACACAGGACAATCACCCAGTCATCTCAGGGAGCAATCTAGTGAACCATCGCGGTGCTGCCCCCAGTGGAAGTAAATCCTTTCTGAAATCTGGAGACTACACTGCACAGTATTCCAGATGTATTCTCACCGAAACACTGTCCAACTCTAGCGAGGCCGCTTTATTCCTGGGTCCCAGTCCTCTCGCATTAAAGGCCAATGTGCCAATTGCCTTTTAATGACTTGCTGCACCAGCGTGCTAACTCTCTGCGTTTCTTGTGGCAGAAACCCACCTCTCTCTGAACATAAACATTGACAACTTGCACACCTTTTGAAAGATATTCCGTTTTTAAGACCAAACGGAATGGTCTTGTTTCCCCACATTGTATTTCCATCTGCCAACTTGTTCCCCACTCACTTCAGCTGTCTATATCTCTTTGCAGCCACTTTGTGTCCTCCTCTCAGCTTCCATTCCCACCTAGTTTTGTACCATCAGCAAGCTCAGCTACATCACTTTTATCCTTTCATCTCATTAATATAAACTGGAAACAGTTCAGGGCCCAGCACTGATCCTCAAGGCATTGCGGTGGGTACAACCTGCCAGTTTGAAAATGCCCCTGCTCTCTGCCCATTAACCTGTCCTCACCAGTACCTGCTCTTCTTCCAATACTGACATGGGATAGTTCACATTCGCACTCAAAGAGAGTTCCAGGGTGGGGAGAGGAGGTTATTTTCAGAGCCGCTGATTTGTGTGGGCCACGTGATTGGCCAGGATGCGAGAGTCACAGTGCCATGGGACTGTCCCTTTAAGAAAGGTTTTGTCTTATCACATGGCTTCAGTGATGTCATTGTGTGGGTGGAGCTGGGCTGTGGCTCTGTGAGGTTTAACTTTCGCTTTGAGTTTGGACTGGGTTTTGAACTGCACAGGTTGAAAGAAGAGTTTCTCCAGCTTCAATTTAAAAGCTGCTTCCAGACAGCGTGATAACGTAAAAGAGATAATTGCTTTCTGAAAGGAATTCAAACCAGCTGTTTGAGACGGGGAACAGAGTATCAATAACAGGCCTGATACCAGGAAGAGAGCTGTGTGCTGGGCCACACCTTTGAAAAGGGCTATCGGGTTTTACTTGGATTTTGTTTTTGAATTGGAACAGTCAAGGGGGAATTCATTAAGGGTTATACATAGATTACTGTAGCTGTGTGGGGTCTTTATCAATAAACAGTTGTAGATCAGGTGAACTCCATGGAGAGTTTTCCAAACCCTAGCCCATAACACAGGGAGTGTGCCCTCTGGTCCTGGGGGCGGTCAGGAGGGGCAGTTTTACCTTTTCCTCTCTGGACATTCCTTTGCCCACGGCTGTGGTGACCTGCGGCTGGAGTGAGAGCAGTGTGTCGAAGAGTCTGCGAGCCTCGATGATCTCACTGGCCACGTCAGCGTTGGGGTGCTGCCCGAAAGCCTCGGGGTGTTCCATGGCTGGCAGCATGTTGATGTACTCCCGGTAAGAGTCAAGGTCTCCGTCTTTGGGGATGTAATAATTATCCAACACCGAAAGTCTGAACCATAGATAAAGAATGTAGGTTAGAAACTCCACTTTCACAATGCACAATGAAGTCTGGGTGCGCAAAGGGGGAGCAGTCTTTGTTGAAGCAGGGAAGATTTAATAAATCATTAAATTAGGGCCAGACATCACGAGCAGGACCTCCTTGCACTTTTTTTTTTTTTTTTTTTAAATTTAGATTACCCAATTATTTTTTCTATTAAGGGGCAATTTAGCGTGGCCAATCCACCTACTCTGCACATTTTTGGGTTGTGGGGGCGAAACCCACGCAGACACGGGGAGAATGTGCAAACTCCACACGGACAGTGACCCAGAGCCGGGATCGAACCTGGGACCTCAGCGCCGTGAGGCGGTTATGCTAACCACTAGGCCACCGTGCTGCCCCTCCTTGCACTTTTAAAGCACCTTTAATGTAGATTAACATCTCAAATTCAGATCACTTCAGAACAGTGAATTTACACCTCTGTCTGCCAGGAACTAAAGACGGGCTTCAGAGACGGTCATCAGTTGGACGATGTGAAGAGTTAGGAAATCAGCAGTACGGGAGAGACAGCATTCAGCAGAAGAAACCTTTATCCCATCACCGTGTGGGGGAACCACAGACCCCCGTCCCATCACCGTGTGGGGGAATCACAGACCCCCGTCCCATCACCGTGTGAGGGAATCACAGACACAGACCCCCGTCCCGTCACCGTGTGGGGGAATCACAGACCCCCGTCCCGTCACCGTGTGGGGGAATCACAGACACAGACCCCCGTCCCGTCACCGTGTGAGGGAATCACAGACACAGACCCCCGTCCCGTCACCGTGTGGGGGAATCACAGACACAGACCCCCGTCCCATCCCCGTGTGGGGGAATCACAGACACAGACCCCCGTCCCATCACCGTGTGGGGGAATCACAGACCCCCGTCCCGTCACCGTGTGGGGGAATCACAGACCCCAGTCCCATCACCGTGTGAGGGAATCACAGACACAGACCCCCGTCCCATCACCGTGTGAGGGAATCACAGACACAGACCCCCGTCCCGTCACCGTGTGAGGGAATCACAGACACAGACCCCCGTCCCGTCACCGTGTGAGGGAATCACAGACACAGACCCCCGTCCCATCACCGTGTGGGGGAGTCAAAGACCCCAGTCCCATCACCGTGTGGGGGAATCACAGAACCCCGTCCCATCACCGTGTGGGGTAATCACAGACACAGGCCCCCGTCCCATCACCGTGTGGGGGAATCACAGACCGCCGTCCCATCAGCGTGTGGGGGAATCACAGACACAGACCCCGTCCCATCAGCGTGTGGGGGAATCACAGACCCCCGTCCCATCACCGTGTGGGGGAATCACAGACACAGACCCCCGTCCCATCCCCGTGTGGGGGAATCACAGACACAGACCCCGTCCCATCACCGTGTGGGGGAATCACAGACACAGACCCCCGTCCCATCACCGTGTGGGGGAATCACAGACACAGACCCCCGTCCCATCACCGTGTGGGGGAATCACAGACACAGACCCCCGTCCCATCCCCGTGTGGGGGAATCACAGACCCCCGTCCCATCACCGTGTGGGGGAATCACAGACCCCCGTCCCATCACCGTGTGGGGGAATCACAGACACAGACCCCCGTCCCATCACCGTGTGGGGGAATCACAGACACAGACCCCCGTCCCATTACCGTGTGGGGGAATCACAGACACAGACCCCCGTCCCATCACCGTGTGGGGGAATCACAGACACAGACCCCCGTCCCATCACCGTGTGGGGGAATCACAGACCCCCGTCCCATCACTGTGTGGGGGAATCACAGATACAAACCCCCGTCCCATCACCGTGTGGGGGAATCACAGACCCCCGCCCCGTCACCGTGTGGGGGAATCACAGACACAGACCCCCGTCCCATCATCGTGTGGGGGAATCACAGACACAGACCCCCGTCCCATCACCGAGTGGGGGAATCACAGACCCCCGTCCCATCACCGTGTGGGGGAATCACAGACCCCCGTCCCATCACCGTGTGGGGGAATCACAGACACAGACCCCCGTCCCATCACCGTGTGGGGGAATCACAGACACAGACCCCCGTCCCATCACCGTGTGGGGGAATCACAGACACAGACCCCCGTCCCGTCACCGTGTGGGGGAATCACAGACACAGACCCCCATCCCATCACCGTGTGGGGGAATCACAGACCCCCGTCCCATCACCGTGTGGGGGAATCACAGACACAGACCCCGTCCCATCACCGTGTGGGGGAATCACAGACACAGACCCCCGTCCCATCACCGTGTGGGGAATCACAGACCCCCGTCCCGTCACCGTGTGGGGGAATCACAGACACAGACCCCCGTCCCATCACCGTGTGGGGGAATCACAGACCCCCGTCCCATCACCGTGTGGGGGAATCACAGACACAGACCCCGTCCCATCACCGTGTGGGGGAATCACAGACACAGACCCCCGTCCCATCACCGTGTGGGGAATCACAGACCCCCGTCCCGTCACCATGTGGGGGAATCACAGACACAGACCCCCATCCCATCATCGTGTGGGGAAATCACAGACCCCCGTCCCATCACCGTGTGGGGGAATCACAGACACAGACCCCCCGTCCCGTCACCGTGTGGGGGAATCACAGACACAGACCCCTGTCCCATCACCGTGTGGGGGAAATCACAGACCCCTGTCCCATCACTGTGTGGGGGAATCACAGATACAAACCTACTTCCCCCTACTGTTACACGGGAGAAAATGACAGCACTTCCATGTCGGCACCCTGGGGGATGAAATCACAAAGGCCCCATTCCATGCACCCACTGCTGCAGTGTTTCGGAACAAACAGTTATGGGCAAATATCAGCGAGTATCATAACCAGAAGGAGCAGAAGTCTCGTGTGTCTCTGTGCTCGCCATTCTTGGAAACACATTTGGGGAGGTACATTTGTTATTCCTCATAAAGGAACTGACAGGGACAAACATTGCTACCTCTTGCCACTGAAAGATATGTATCTGGCTGAAATTCGTTTGGTCGGGGCTTTGGCCGCACTAACATTTCACAAAGTGAAAACAAGAATTACTTGAAGTAAGGACTGGCAACCGCTCGGTCACAGAAGTAATCGTTGATATACGTGGTCAGCAGCCGGCGATCCCAGTCGTCAGTTACGTGGCCCCCGTAATTCACCCCCGCAATCAGATACTTGAGGGCGTCCCAAGGTGTAACCTCGTATTCATCCAGGTAAATGCTGAGTAGGTTCTCGGACACCTGTAGCACAGAGAGTGTGTGTGAGTTCCAGAATTATGTATGTGTGACTCACGCAGTGAACCAGCGCCACCTAGAAGAACTTTAGAAACTTTGCACTCATCAAGGGTGTTTGATGGGGACAGTGTAGAGGAAGCTTTACTCTGTATCTAACTCCGTGCTATCAGTGTGCTGGGAGTGTTTGGTGGGGACAGTGTAGAGGGAGCTTTACTCTGTATCTAACCCCGTGCTGTCCCTGTCCTGGGAGTGTTTGATGGGACAGTGTAGAGGGAGCTTTACTCTGTATCTAACCCCGTGCTGTACCTGTCCTGGGAGTGTTTGATGGGGACAGTGTAGAGGGAGCTTTACTCTGTATCTAACCCCGTGCTGTACCTGTCCTGGGAGTGTTTGATGGGGACAGTGTAGAGGGAGCTTTACTCTGTATCTAACCCCGTGCTGTACCTGTCCTGGGAGTGTTTGATGGGGACAGTGTAGAGGGAGCTTTACTCTGTATCTAACCCCGTGCTGTACCTGCCCTGGGAGTGTTTGATGGGGACAGTGTAGAGGGAGCTTTACTCTGTATCTAACCCCGTGCTGTACCTGTCCTGGGAGTGTTTGATGGGGGCAGTGTAGAGGGAGCTTTACTCTGTATCTAACCCCGTGCTGTACCTGTCCTGGGAGTGTTTGATGGGGACAGTGTAGAGGGAGCTTTACTCTGTATCTAACCCCGTGCTGTACCTGTCCTGGGAGTGTTTGATGGGGACAGTGCAGAGGGAGCTTTACTCTGTATCTAACCCCGTGCTGTACCTGTCCTGGGAGTGTTTGATGGGGACAGTGTAGAGGGAGCTTTACTCTGTATCTAACCCCGTGCTGTACCTGTCCTGGGAGTGTTTGATGGGGACAGTGTAGAGGGAGCTTTACTCTGTTCCCCGTCATACTGCGCTCATCCTCGATTACTCCCGCCTACCTCAAAGTCGGAATCATTGAAGCCGTAGATAATGTTCCAGCCGAGTTGCTGAAATTTCTTGCGTTCCAGGAGGATACTGTGGAAGAAACACATGGCGAACAACAGCTTCCGGTATTTCTTTGGCTTGGTGCATCGTTTGAATTGCTGATCCGACACCAGGTTGTACAAACGCTTCATATTGGCTTTGATACCCTGAGGGGGGGGGGGGAGAGAGATAATCATCAGCAAAGGGGGCAAGTGACCCGAGGTCCGAGCACATCGCCCATTCCCAGTGACCCGAGGTCCGAGCACATCGCCCATTCCCAGTGACCCGAGGTCCGAGCACATCGCCCATTCCCAGTGACCCGAAGTCCGAGCACATCGCCCATTCCCAGTGACCCGAGGTCCGAGCACATCGCCCATTCCCAGGTTCGGTGACTGACGTATCCCATGACCTAGTGCCGGGCTCCAGTCGAGAGACGGGGCATCTGCTGCTTGCAAACGATTGTGGGAGGAGAGGTGGTTACGCCCGTTTTTGCAGCTGTAAACTAGGGACAGTCGGATCTATGTTGGGCACAGTCCTTTGTCCACAGTGCCACTCACTCTCCCTCCGGGGAAATACCCGGGGAAGGGCAGCCGATAAGAAAAAACAAGCCCGAAGCTCTGGGCTGTTGGCAGATTCAATAAGGCAGCTCACCACCAGCTTCTCAACCAGGGAGGGGCAATAAATGACGGCCTGACCAGCGGACGTGTTGGACCAGAAGCTCATGTCGAGCACAAGGCTGAGACCCAGGGACCAATTGCTCACCATGCCCCAGCCCAGCAGCCTGAGACAGCCTCTGTGGGTTGTTCGCTAGCTCGGGGCACCCTGGGGGCTACTTTGGGGCGCTGGACGAGCAAGAGGGTGACCCGACGGCTGGCTGGAAGAGTCCATTCCGGGGGTTACCTTTGGCGGCTCCGTCGTCATCTTGTTGCTGGTCTGCAGGATGGAGACTGGAAAGTCAGGATGCGGACTGGAGCTAATCCAGAGTCGGAAGTCGGGATGTGGATCCTGGATCTGAAGCTGCTCGATCAGCTTATCCAGCTGGGGCATCCAGGACAGCGACAGGTGGCAGTTGGCAAGGAAGACCCAGTTACCTGTCAGTCACACACGGAGAAAACAGATCAGCCTGTGCCCCAGCACCATCGTCCCACCGCTTTCTGACCCAGTACGTCAGGGATAGTGTAAACCCTCTTTTCACCCACGCTTGGGATGAATACCCGCAGGGGTTGATCGGAAACAATAGAGAAAAGCTAGTTGCAAACAATTATGGGAGAGGGAGAGAAATTGGCATGGTTACAGGTGTAATATAGGAACAGGACCAATTCTGGGCACAGTTCTTTGGGGGAAAGGAAGCTACATCACAGGTTGGCATGGCAACTGCTCGGCCCAAGATCGCAAGAAACTGCAGAGTGTGGTGAACTCAGACCAAAGCATCACACAAGCTCGCCATCCCCATATTGAATCTGTCTACACCTCCCGCTGCCTCAGGAAGGCAGACAGCATTATCAGAGACCCCTCCCACCCAGGCATTGCCTTCTTCCAGACCCTTCCATTAGGCAGAAGGTACAGAAGTCTGAAGCATCCAGACATAGGAACAGCTTCTTCCCCACAGCTACCAGACTCCTCAACGACTCCCCCTCGGACTGATCTGTTCCCTGTAAGAACACTATTCACGACACCTATGCTGCTCTTGTTTAGCCCTTGTTACGCACTGTAACCAATCACTGTTTGTCCATGTACCATTTGTCAATGTTCTCTGTTGATTATTCTTTTGTCTACTATGTACGTACTGTGTGCGTTCCCTTGGCCACAGAAATACTTTTCACTGTACTTCGGTACATGTGACAATAAATATCAATCAATCAATCAATCAAGTGTGTCTAGATGGTCGACTGCGAGACACCTCCTGTGGAGGCTCGGCAACAGGGTCTGAACGAGGTTGTAGGACAAGGCTGGCTCAAACTTACTTGCACCGGTGAAAGACAAATTTGGGAGAGGCAAAGAGAGGTTCAACAGGCAGAGAGGGATGACAGTGGAAGTGAACTCCAGGTGGGAGCCATTTGTGAAGCAGCTTAGATGTGTTGGCAGGGGAGGCGGTGGCACAGTGATATTGTCACTGGACCAGTTAACCAGAGACCCAGAGCTATGCTCTGGGGACACGGGTTCAAATCCCGGCACAGCAGATAGTGGATTTTGAATTCAATAAAAACCTGGAATTAAAAGTCGAACGATGACCGTGAAACCATTGTCGATTGTCGTAAAAACCCATTTGGTTCACTAATGTCCTTTAGGGAAGGAAATGTGCCGTCCTTACCCGTCTGGCTTACATGTGACCACAGACCTACAGCAATGTGGTTGACTCTTAACTGCCCCTCAAAGGCAGCACAGCCTGCGACGCCAACATCCCACGCGAGAATGAAAAAAACTATAGGATCTGTCAGGGTATGAACTAGAACAGAGATAGGCTTCAGCATGATGTTTCAACCTTCGAGTGAGACCAGATCTAGGGAGCATCAATAATTCAGGAGTAACCTCTTACCCAGAGAGAATGTGGGTCTCGCTCCCACGGGGAGTGGGGAGAATGTGGGACTCGCTCCCACGGGGATTGGGGAGAATGTGGGACTCGCTCCCGCGGGGAGTGGGGAGAATGTGGGACTCGCTCCCGCGGGGAGTGGGGAGAATGTGGGACTCGCTCCCACAGGGAGTGGGGAGAATGTGGGACTCGCTCCCACAGGGAGTGGGGAGAATGTGGGACTCGCTCCCGCGGGGAGTGGGGAGAATGTGGGACTCGCTCCCACGGGGAGTGGGGAGAATGTGGGACTCGCTCCCACAGGGGAGTGGGGAGAATGTGGGACTCGCTCCCACTGGGAGTGGGGAGAATGTGGGACTCGCTCCCGCGGGGAGTGGGGAGAATGTGGGACTCGCTCCCACGGGGATTGGGGGGAATGTGGGACTCGCTCCCGCGGGGAGTGGGGAGAATGTGGGACTCGCTCCCGCGGGGAGTGGGGAGAATGTGGGACTCGCTCCCACGGGGAGTGGGGAGAATGTGGGACTCGCTCCCGCGGGGAGTGGGGAGAATGTGGGACTCGCTCCCACGGGGAGTGGGGAGAATGTGGGACTGGCTCCCACAGGGAGTGGGGAGAATGTGGGACTCGCTCCCGCGGGGAGTGGGGAGAATGTGGGACTCGCTCCCACGGGGAGTGGGGAGAATGTGGGACTGGCTCCCACGGGCAGTGGGGGAGAATGTGGGACTTGCTCCCACGGGGAGTGGGGAGAATGTGGGACTCGCTCCCACGGGCAGTGGGGAGAATGTGGGACTCGCTCCCACGGGGAGTGGGGAGAATGTGGGACTCGCTCCCACGGGGAGTGGGGAGAATGTGGGACTCGCTCCCACGGGGAGTGGGGAGAATGTGGGACTCGCTCCCACGGGCAGTGGGGGAGAATGTGGGACTCGCTCCCACGGGGAGTGGGGAGAATGTGGGACTCGCTCCCACGGGGAGTGGGGAGAATGTGGGACTCGCTCCCACGGGGAGTGGGGAGAATGTGGGACTCGCTCCCACGGGGAGTGGGGGAGAATGTGGGACTCGCTCCCACGGGGAGTGGGGAGAATGTGGGACTCGTTCCCACGGGGAGTGGGGAGAATGTGGGACTCGCTCCCACGGGGAGTGGGGAGAATGTGGGACTCGCTCCTACGGGGAGTGGGGAGAATGTGGGACTCGCTCCCACGGGGAGTGGGGAGAATGTGGGACTCGCTCCCATGGGGAGTGGGGAGAATGTGGGATATTTAAGGGGGAATCTGGATGAATACATGAGAAAGAGCAGCATTGGGCAGTCGAGCTGAATAGCCTGTTTCTCCAATGTAAACACTTTGTGACAGGTGCTTCAGCCTTCCTCCTTCCAACCTATCCTGCGATGGGACAGCGCTTGACATACCTTCGGATACCCCCTCTGTGATCATGCGTGTGGCGATGGGAGCCTGTCCCTGACCCAGCGACAGAGCGAGGAATCTGCTGGCCATGCCAGAGTAGTCTGCAAGCTGTAGCAGGGAGTTGGTGGGATCCACCCCGGGGGACAGCACAAATATCAGCGGGGTCCTCGAGTTGGATTCGTCGATGACCTGCGAGGGAGGACGAACATTGAGTTAGCGCGTCGGGCGGCTGGCCGGGGGCTTGCTGCAATTCTGGTTTGGCGCTCCCTTACTCACTGACCGATTTCATGTCCAGCACGGGAGGTTCCACAAACTTGGAGCCCAGGTTGTTAACGATGAAGGAGGTGACACAGAACGCCACGCGGTCCTGTCTGAGCGAGCGGACGATCAGCATGCGTTGCAGCTCGTTGCAGGTGTTGTCCCATTCCACTGCGGAGCACAAGCAGGAACAAAAGATGAAGTAGAACCACGGGCGGCTACTGCGGGTCCCTCTCCAGAGCCTCACTCTGCCTTTCTGGCTTGCGCACCACGATTCGAGTTGGGGAATGTCACAGAGCTGCGGTGCGCCGGGGGAAGAAAGATGATCAGTGTTTGGAACTGTTACTGTATTATTGGAGGGGCA